>NC_062543.1:14344553-14429553 GCF_022655615.1 Tachysurus fulvidraco
TCTCTCTCTCTCTCTTTTTCTTTCTCTCTCTCTCTCTCTCTCTCTCTCTCTCTCTCTCTCTCTCTCTCTGTGTGTGTGTGTGTGTGTGTGTGTGTGTGTGTGTGTGTGTGTGTTTAGGATTTTATTAGTCTGAATCTACAGAAACTTATATTTCAAGAAAAGAACAGAGGAGATTACAGTAAAGATGGGTAAGTGTTCCTGACCTCCACACTGTATAAACTCCACATCATCATCTGTGCTTCTCATCTCAGTACATAAACACACTCAGTATTCAGTGTGAGATTCAGTATACAGGCTGCTAATGTGGAGTGAAGATCATTTGAGTTGAATTAACAGTAACTCTATTTTTCACTCTTCTACACACCTGCACAAGGGCTTAAAAGCAGCAGCTTGTACAAATATGAAGTAACGAGGGATTTATTTATCTAATTTTATTTATCTGTTAATCAGAGATATACTGAATGTCAGTTTAAACTAAAACAAACTTTTTTTTTACATCAGAGAGGAAATTACATTACACAATAATGTGTCATTTAAATTATTACAATTTCTGTATATCCAGTAGATCAGACTACATCACTGCCAAATACAGCACTGAGAACCAAACTACACACATTTAGGTTAAAGGTAGAGGAATAAAACACAGTCTGGCTGATGATTAAGACTTTTGGTGTAAGTATATCTGTCTAGTGGCTAATGTGAGATGTATAACAGTCCAGAGAACACAGATTAACTGGTCATGTAGTCAGCTTAGCTCCTGCTAACATACTGTGTATGTATATCTCTACTTCTGTAAGTGTGTAAATTCAGACTGGAGACTAATATCAGGAGTTACAGGTTATAGTGTTGGACTTTTACAACATGAATTGTTTTAAAACTAACACAGTAAGGTACAGACCTGGAGAACACAAACTGTGTTGTCCTTGTAACTGTGTTATTAACATGAAATGAGAAACTGAACGACTCCCACTACAATGTAGACTCTCGTCTTTCATTAGTCGTGTTTACACACAAAGATTTTTACCAGTATGAATGAATTCAGCCAGACTGCAGATTCCTAATGAACTGTTTCTGTGTGTCTTAAAATGGACTCTTTTCATTTACATACATGTTACATGTGATCTGATCCAAATCTATCTTGGTGCTCAGAGCTCTAGGTTAGTGCTTCTGAATGATTAAATCATTTATCACTATATTTTAAAATAGAAAGTATTAATCAGGGAAGAATCGATATCACACAAACACACTCACTATTTTAAACAGATTAAAATCTCTAACATGAGCTGTGTTTTTTGTACAACATTTTATTACATGATTCACACACATGTACAGAACACACAAGCTGTATCCCATAAAGAAAATGACGCCCTCTAGTGGCTGTCTGCAGTACCATTATTAACTCCTCCAGTTCCCATGTTAGTGAATGGAACATGATCCAAACTTTTATTTAATTTACAGCTCCACAGTCATTTTTATGAGCTCAGATCATCTTAATATCTCCTCCATATTTTCCCTAAAATAAATATGTTTTATAAGATTTATATGGTGATAATTAACAGGACAGTGTTGATGAGGTTGACTAAGGCAGCTAACACTAACTCAGATTCATACTAATTTATTGTGTGTGTGATTTTAGATAACACTAGCAGTAGCTTGTTAAGGTTAACCAGTCACTAGTTTTTAAATGAACTGCACTGACAGAATAAGTGGAGAATAAGAGCGAACTTCTTCATTCAGATGAGTAACGAACTGCAGCTCAAATCAGTAATTCATGAGTCAAAGCTCTAAAACTTTCTCCTAACAATGATAAGATTAATATTCCTGTGCAAATTATAACAGTACAGTTTTACATGTTACATTTTTATTACTAACACTGTATTAACTTTGAGGTAACTGATGCAGTGTTTTTAGATTCCATGTGATTGGG
The DNA here is from genome assembly GCF_022655615.1 of Tachysurus fulvidraco. Classification (NCBI taxonomy): domain Eukaryota; kingdom Metazoa; phylum Chordata; class Actinopteri; order Siluriformes; family Bagridae; genus Tachysurus; species Tachysurus fulvidraco. The sequence continues at coordinate 14,346,481 of NC_062543.1, forward strand.
ACTGGGTTTTAATACATGATGACACCTCAGTTTTCTGACATAATGATTCACTATCTGTTGTTATATTTTATTAAAATTGTTAAAATTGTAGCTGAACATCTTTGAAAGCACAGAGTGAAGATTGTTTATCAGCTGTTCTGACTGTAAATCATAAGTTTTTCTCATTGTATTTTATCTAACATTACATTTCTCTCTGTTGTTTTACATGATACTTCTCACAGGGGTAAGTAAATAACTCGACTTCACACTAATAGTAAAAGCTGATATTTTATAAACTTATCACATATATTACATTTTAATCCAGGAATCAAATAGAAACATAAAGATGATTTTCAGATCATGTTTATGTGAAGGAGTCTGATCAGTAAGTGAGATTCCACTTCCATCAGTCAGCTTCTTTCCCACAATGCACCTGTGTGTAACCTCACTGCAGTGTAATAATGTACAGAGACGTTTACCATGTCGAGTAAAAGACACAACAAACACGCAGCATATATCACACACCACTGACAGACTCCATCAGAATGTTACACAATAAACATAAATCACAGCTTTAACAGTTTTCAGTGTTTGTAGACAGAATAATTGTCATCAGTCGCTCTGCGTAACAATCACACCATGTTTTGTAAAAGCACCGAAGAGTCGACTCGGCCTGGCGTTTAGTGTCTTTAAGCTAACGGTAGTAAGTAGTGTTAATGCACACAGCATAAAGACAACCTGACTGAAATGATAACAGAAGTCCTTCACTTCATTTCTAAAACCTCCTTCATAGGAGAGAGGGATTTGGGAGTGAAAGAGAGAAAAACAGAAGGAGATCACGCATCTTCTCTAATCTACTGCGACATGTCACATTCTGTCGTAACCAGTATATAGATGAGGCAGCAGTAAAGAACATCATTCTGTTATCTGTTCAGGTTTTACATTGATAAATGTCTGTGTTTATAATTAAAGGAAGTGAGAATCTGATATTCTGTATATTCCTTTTTCTACTACAATAGCACAGAGATATATTACAAAATATTTCACTATATATTTAAAATACACAGGGGGAAATGTACAAATACTGACATACTGTATATTGGTAAAGACATGCAGAGATCAGAAAATAGGATTTTCCAATAAATCACAAGATATTTCTCTTCCTTAAGGGGAACTAGCGGTATATTAGCACAATGCTACATGATACAGATTTACTGTGTGTGATGACTGATTGTTGTCTAGTTTTCCTCTTTTTTATTAAGACACACATCAGCTGTGTTTTAACCAGAGTAACAGTTACTTTCCACATTTTCACATGGAACAATTCACATTTGTAATCATGCATAAAATCTTCACACTGTTTTATTTACTTTCACAGGGTGCATCGAGTCGTGAGTATAAACCCCTTTTCTGTGCTAGTGATGTCTTGATGCTGCATGAATAATATATTTATTGTTCAGATGAAATAGATTAGACTGTGCTGTGTGTTCAGAGTGCAATAGCACATAGATATCTGAGCATCATGAGCATAGTGTAGTGAACACAACAGACTGTGATCTCTAACAGAACATTCATCATGTCTAGTTTGTCAAGTCAAAGTTTCTCCAGGAACAAGGTGCTACATAAAACAAAGACAGGGCTAGGACTTAGTAAGCAGTCCTAGCCACATAAAGTGCAACTGTGCAGGACAAGACAGACAAGACAGTGCAGGACAAAAGACAGTGCAGGACAAAAGACAGTGCAGGACAAAAGACAGTGCAGACAAAAAGTTACAAGACATTACACAAAAGACAGTCAACAGAAACAGCGCCAACCGACCAGTGTAAATACTGTATGTTCAGACAATATTGCATGCAGTAATTCTAGAATGAACACAGTTTCTTTCTTTGAGATAGTGTATAAGATTGTGCAAAAACAGCAACAACTGAAATAATGTTAGACAGAGTGTGCAAAGAGCAAAAAAGTAAAAAAGTGTGCAAAACAGCATGTAAACAGTTTGATGAATGTAAGCAGAATGTAAAGAAGTTGATGGATGTTTATTAGAAGTGTGTGTATTTGGTGTAGGTCTGTGCAGTCCATACAGATGATGTGCTTGTGTATGTTGTTCTCTGTTCAGTTCAGTTATTGAGAAGTCTGATGGCTTGTGTGAAGAAACTGTTACACAGTCTGGTCATGAGGGCCCGAATGCTTCGGTATCTTTTTCCAGATGGCAGGAGGGTGAAGAGCGTGTGTGTGAGGGGTGTGTGGGGTCAACACAATGCTGTTGGCTTTGCGGATGCAGCGTGTGGTGTAAATGTCCATGATAGAGGGAAGAGAGACCCCAATTATCTTCTCAGCTGTCCTCACTATCTGCTGCAGGGTCTTGCGATTCCAGATGGTGCAGTTCCCAAACCAGACAGTGATGCAGCTGCTCAGAATGCTCTCAATGGTCCCTCTGTAGAACATGGTCAGGATGGGTGTGTGTGTGTGTGCCTTTCTTAGCCTTCATAGGAAGTAGAGACGCTGCTGGGCTTTCTTGGTGATGGAGCTGGGGTTGAGTGACCAGGTGAGGTTCTTCGCTAGATGAACACCAAGAAATTTGGTGCTCTTGATGATCTCTACCGATGATCCGTCGATGTTCAGCGGAGAGTGGTCGTTCTGTGCTCTTCTGAAGTCAACAACCATCTCTTTAGTTTTCTCAACATTCAGAGACAGGTTGTTGGTTCTACACCAGGTAGTTGCACCTCCTCTCTGTATGCTGACTCATCGTTCTTGCTGATGAGACCCACAACAGTCGTGTCATCGGCGAACTCGATGATATAGTTCGATCTGTGCATTGCTGCACAGTCATGAGTCGGCAGAGTGAACAGCAGTGGACTGAGTACGCAGCCTTGAGGAGCTCCAGCGTTCAGTGTGGTGGTGCTGGAGATGCTGTTACCGATCCGGACTGAGGTCTCCCAGTCAGGAAGTCCAGGATCCAGATGCAGAGGGAGGTGTTTAGTCCTAGCATGCTCAGCTTCCCAATCAGTTGCAGAGGGATGATTGTGTTGAATGCTGAACTAAAGTCTATGAACAGCATTTGTACATAAGTGACTTTATTGTCCAGGTGGGTGAGGGCTAAATGGAGGGCTGTGGCAATGGCATCGTCTGTGGAGCGGTTTGGATGATACGCGAACTGTAGGGGGTCCAGTGAGGGTGGGAGCTTGGTTTTGATGTCCCTCATGACAAGCTTCTCGAAGCACTTCATAACTATGGGTGCAGTAGTCATTGAGGCAGGACACTGTAGACGTCTTTGGGACGGGGACAATGGTGATAGTTTTCCGCTAGCTGTTCTGCACATTCTCTGAGCAGCCTTCTGTGGGTTAACTCTGCTTAGAGATCTCCTCATGTCGGCCATGGATCCTAAAGAAACCTGCTCTGAATCCATCAGACATCAGTAACTACAGACCGGTATCACTTCTCTCATTTCTTTCAAAAATTCATGAATGCATTGTCTATAATCAACTGTCTATCTATCTCCAAGACCCCAACCAGTCTGGCTTTAAAGCAGCTCATTCCACAGAGACAGCCCTTGTGGATGTCTCTGAGAAGCTACATGCTGCTAGATCAGCCAAACTGTCATCCGTCCTTATCCTCCTTGACCTTTCAGCAGCTTTTGATACGGTCAACCACATGACTCTCTTATCCTCCCTCAAGAGTCTTGGGATTTGAGGATCAGCTTGGGAATGGTTTGCTTCCTACCTGGAAGGACGCTCATATCAGGTAACATGGAGGGAAGTGACATCTGCTCCACGCAGACTCTCCACTGGCGTCCCACAGGGCTCAGTATTTGGTCCTCTTCTTTTCTCCCTGTATACTCACTCTCTTGAAGTTTTTTCCTCACATGGTTTTTCTTACCACTGCTATGCTGATGATACACAATTTATCTTCTCTTTCCCACCCTCAGATGCCACAGCTTCTGACCGGATCTCAGCATGTCTGGCAGAAATCAAAAATGACTGCTCATAAGTTAAAGCTCAATCCTAACAAAACTGAACTGCTGTTCATCCCAGGTGATTCAGCCCCAGGTCATGATCTTGCTATATACTTGCACAATGATCTGATCTCCCCTTCAGCCACAGCTCACAACCTTGTGATCACCATGGACAACCAACTGTCCTTTTCCTCTCATCTTGCTAATGTGACTCGCTCATGTCGGTTTCTTCTCTACAACATTAGAAGAATTCGGCCATTTTTGTCCACACAGGTTGCTCGGGAACTGCAACACACTGCTGGCAGGTCTACCTATGAACACAATCCGTCCTCTGCAAATGATCCAAAATGCAGCTGCACGACTTTATTTCAACCTGCCAAAGTTCTCGCATACCACCCCGCTGCTGCGATCCCTCCACTGGCTTCCGGTAGCTGCACGCATCAGATTCAAAACACTGATGCTGGCCTACAAAGCCAAAAATGGACCAGCTCCCTCTTACCTCAAAGCCCTCATCACTACTGCACCCCGCACCCTCCGATCTACCAGCACTGCTCGACTGGTTCCACCATCACTCAGGGTAAGAGGCAAGTATACTACAAGACTCTTCTCTGTTCTGGCACCAAGGTGGTGGAATGAGCTTCCCGTAGAGGTCCGGACAGCTGAGTCACTTGCTATTTTTAAGCGGCGGTTGAAGACCTACTTATTCAGGAAACACTTCAACTAGCACTTCTTTCCTTATCTTTTGCATTAAAAAAACAACAACAACAAAAAAATGACACTTTTTCATTGTAACTTTGAACAAATGTTTTAAACTCATGGTATCTTAAGTATGTAACCTAGTGAGCCAGCATGTACGTTGCACTGGATAAGGGCGTCTGCCAAATGCTGTAAATGTAAATGGATAGACAGATTACCTGGTCTGTGGGGGAAGGGATGGTCTTCCTTTCTGTTGCGTTGTTCTGTACCTCAAACCGAGTGTAGAAGCCATTCAGTGCATCTGGGAGGGAGGCATCACTATCACAGGCAGTTGAAGCTGCCTTGTAGTTTGTGATCGCCTGTATGCCCTGCCACATGTGCCAGGTGTCTCCGCTGTCCTGGAAGTGGCTGTGGATTGTCTGGGCGTGTGCGCGCTTTGCCTCTCTGATGGCTTGGGGCAGTTTGGCCCTTGCTGTTCTTAGGGTCGCCCTGTCCCCTGTTCTGAAGGCTAGGTCTCTTGTCCTCAGTAACATTAGCAGTCATCCATGGCTTCTGGTTGGATCGTGTAGTGATGGTCTTGGAGACGGTCATGTCATCAATGCACTTGCCGATGTAACTGGTTACTGCTGACGTGTACTCCTCCAAGTTGACAGAGTCACCGTTGGTTGCAGCCTCCCTGAAGATGTTCCAGTCAGTGCACTCAAAGCAGTCCTGAAGAGCAGAGGTGGCTACTGCTGGCCAGGTTTTCACCTGCTTCAGAACCGGTTTTGAGCGTCTGACGAGTGGTCTGTATGCTGGAATTAGCATAACAGAGATGTGGTCTAAGTAGCCGAGGTGGGGGTGGGGCTCCGCACAGTATGCTTGACGGTGTGCTTCACAGTAGTGCTAGGAGGAATGTAAACTCCGACAACGTAAATAGTAGTAAATTCCCCTGGTAAATAAAATGGCCTGCATCTAACAGTCACAAACTGCACTGACGATGAGCAGTAAGTAGAAACAAGCGCATAGTTCTTGCACCATTCCGTGTTGATGTAAACACACACACTTATCGCACAGAGCTGTATTTCTGTCGGCTCTAAATGAAATTCGCCCGTGCAGCTGAATGGCGGCGTCCGGAACTCTGTCGCTAGGCCACGTCTCCGTGAAAACAAACACGCAGCATTTTCTAATCTCTCGCCATGTTGAGCGTTCGAGTCGGATTTAGTCCATTTTATTGTCCAGGGAGCAAACGTTGGCTAGTAGAATGCATGGGAGAGCCGGCCGGCTAGGGTTTGTTTTTAGCCTAAAACGGACACCCGCCGGCTTATCGTGCTTCCGCTTCTTCTCGCACCACTTTCGGCGTCCCCTCTCCTGGTCTCCGATATCAGGCGACACTGGGGACTGGAGGCCTGGTCTCCGCAGCAAGCCGAGGTCACGTAGCCTATCCAGTACATCATCGTGCAGGTTGATTGTTGCACGAAGTTCTGGTGGTTGTTTACATGAACACCTCTGTCTCTGGTATCCATGTAGTACCAATAGTCAAGCTAAAAACCTTAATAAATTTAAATCGCACCGAATAGAATCCGGAGTGGCCGCTGTATGCTACTGCCGCGCCACAATCGCCAGCTAGAGTCATTTAGTGTTCTACAGACACAGAAATCTGACCTACACACTGATACTGAGAGAGAAAAAGCTGAAGGTATAGCAGTAAGAGGCAAAGGTAATATTGGGCTGTTAGTTTGTTCTGTAGATTGATGAGCAAAGAAACTCCAATATTTTCTACACAATGAATAAACACCATGTATAACGATTAAACATAAACCTCAGTGAAAGTCTGTAGAGATCTGAGACACAGAACAAAAATCCACCAGCATGACCTCAGAGTCTTTATCCAATAGACAGATAAACACACAGAGAAACTTCAAGAGCAAAGGAGCAGATTCCAGTTTGTTAAAAAGTAGATGATGGACAGATGAGACAAAGACTAAGCTGTAGCAGAGTGATGAAAAGAGGAAAGTGTGAAGTGAAAAAAAAACTGTTCATGATCCAAATCAAAGCAGCACTTCTGTGAAACATGGAGACATGGACATTTATGAAAGACAGTAGAACTTGTCTTTATTTTTCCCTGATACAGATAGAAATGGGGTTAAAATATGGTGATGTTCAGCATTTTCACTTCATATGGAGTGTTTTATTCAGCAGCTGATCACAGATCTGTGTTACTGCACTGAGTAAAAACACCTCATGAAGTATTTCATTATTTAATATAAACTATTTATAATGATTCACTATCTGTTGTTATAGTTTATTAACCTTCAAGTTGTCCATGGGTTTTTTTGACCCCGCTGGAAGAATTTAATGTGTCATAACCTTTCTTCCACATATTTGCCTGAAATTTACCAGGATTGCTCCAAATTATGAACTTTGCAAGCAAAATTAATTTTGTCTATTTTCGTTGAACTATGTGTTCAGAACAGTATATACTACGCGTTTGTGATCCTCTTTGGTCATTTTGACTCGGCCAAACATTTGTAAATATTTAACACTTTTGATATGCCTTCGCCTAGCAGAGGGCAAAATATGATCTACCGAAATGATGCTACACACACACACACAAACACACACGTTGTGTTTTCATATTCAAATCATATTTGTTTCCTTGCTTATTTATGAATTTGGCCTGGAGATATGCTGAGTAATGTTTGACATTTATCAGTCAGTGGTTATCCAAAATAATATTTAATCATTTCGGCTTATTTTACACAAAACATGGCAAAATTTCATAAGGTTTAAAATTCATAAATTAAGTATAATAAAAAAACATAAGCAGGTAAACGAAGTTTTATTCACATGACGTTATGGCATGTTTTTGAGTGTGTGTGTGTGTGTGTGTGTGTAGCCTGTTGTGTGGTTGATCAGATGACATCAGGTGGGCAAAATAGATATTATAAGTGTAAAAGAGATATTACACACAGAATGGTGATCATTGTAGAATTTTTGATTTATAAGCATTCAAGTCAATTTAGCCTGGAAAAAAACAGGTTTTATTATTTGCTGACAATAAAAATGGGCCCTTGAAATATACCAGCCTGTAATTGTGCATCAACTTTTGTGCCTCTATAGTGAAAATAATTCAAAATTTCTGTTTTTTTTTTACTATGAAATGAGGCATTTTTTGTATATAAATAAGGTTTATTATACCAAATATATATATTTTTTTGCAAAATATATGTTAATAGGACAACACAAGGGTTAAAATAGTTAAAATTGTAGTTGTAGTTTATCAAGATTTCAACTCCCCAGGCAGTGAACTTTTTGTTTGTTATTTAACGTTACCCCTCCTGAAGTCTTGTTTCCCTCCTATGTTGAAATCTCCTTACTTACACCTTGTTATACACTGATGTTTAAATAAACATCTAAGATTGATACGGAATGCTGTTATTGTGGTGCTGTGACAGGGTCTGGGTTATGCTCTTTCCTCTTTTAATGTGTTATGTCCTAAAACCCCTAGATACGTGAGGGACGTAACAAAACTTTTGTGTGTGTATTTTTTGTTTTGTTTAAAAATTATTGATTTGAAATGACATGAAATGTCAACACTAAAAATTGCTAAATAGTACTTTATCACACCATTTAGATGTTTTGTAAAAGCAGCACCATGCAGCGAGACAGTATTAACAGTGTACTGTAGATCAGGGGTGTTAAACTCATTTTGGTCTGGGGGCCGCATACAGCTTAATCTGATCTCAAGGGGGCCAGACAGTAAACTCATAGCAAAATTACATAGAACTAACAATAAGTCCATTTTTTATATTAAATGAATTGTCCTTTTACAAAAATAATTTATGAGCACCCTAAGTAGTCTGTGCAATTTCAACAACACTTTTACATAGTTTAACATTTACAGTTATTGTACAATGGTGCAAAACATTTAGTCACAGGTTTGTGGAACTTAAAAACACTGTCCTGCATGTTAACATAAATCAAACATCAAAATATAGAAACTGTCTAAAATCCAATTTCCAATTCCGGGAAGCAATTCTGAATACATGAGTTGACTCCACACACTTAAAATCTTAAGTAGCAGCTGTTTTAAAAAGAAAATGTATGTTTTTTAAAGTAAACAAATTTATTTTATCAATTTGCCCCTGAAACTTGCCATCTTTTAGCCTGCACAAGTGCATCAATATCAGGCATAATGTCCTGAGTAGCAGCCAATTTTAGAATCTCATTAGAGGTGGGGTCTTCGATTTTTGAGAAATGCTTCAGAAAACTGCGTTGGGATGACAGACTAAACAAAAATCAAAACAAACGTGTAGCCAATGAGCAGAAAGCGGCGTGTCTTGTCAATATGGGCAGAGAGAGTGTTCAGTGCGCATGTGTGACATTAGCAGAAAGTGGTTTTAACGTTGTCATGGTGGATAAAAACGAAGAAAGAAAGCGAAGAAAGGCTTACGATAAGGCAAGAAGTAGGATGTGGCGCTAGAGAGAACTGAAGAAGCAGGAAGCTAAATGCTGTTACTACACAAAATGCGGTTGTAGCTGTCTCTCTACATTACTACGATAGAAAAGAGGTGTTATTGTGTAGTAATTATTTGCGTTCAGCTCAGGAGTTACTGACTAAAATGCTACTCAGACCCTGAAGCTCAGTACTACCATCTGCTGGTAGTTCTGCCGAAAATGAAAATGATTTTTTTTCATAGTGCATATTTTTCCCCCAGGCCAGACTGAACTCCCTGGGGCCGTATGTTTGACACCCATGGTGTAGATATTTCTTCATAAACTTAGTGTAATCAAATTTAATTATTAGATTAGATTAGATTAGCACGGTGGCTTGGTGGGTAGCACGTTCGCCTCACACCTCCAGGGTCAGGGTTCGATTCCCGCCTCCGCCTTGTGTGTGTGGAGTTTGCATGTTCTCCCTGTGCCTCGGGGGTTTCCTCTGGGTACTCTGGTTTCCTCCACCGGTCCAAAGACATGCATGGTAGGTTGATTGGCATCTCTGGAAAATTGTCCATAGTGTGTGAGTGAATGAGAGTGTGTATGTGCCCTGCGATGGGTTGGCACTCCGTCCAGGGTATATCCTGCCTTGATGCCCGACGACGCCTGAGATAGGCACAGGCTCCCCGTAGTTCGGATAAAACGGTAGAAAATGAGTAAGTAAGTGGTAATGTGGAGTGATTTACAGTTGTGTGCATACTATGAACAATATACAGATTTACAGAAGGATATGTGCTGTAATAAAATATATGGCTATGAATTCATATATATGTTCCATGAATTATGATCATTTGAGCTCTAGTACACATGTCTGTAGATATCTATCTGTTTGTGCATGTATATCCAATCGGCTATATATGGCTGCTTCGGCTAAGTTTTGATTTCTGTTTTTTAATGCAATACATGAGTACAAGTAATGTAACAGTGTATTCATGTAACACACTGAACACTAGCGAAACACAAAAATCGTTAAATCTTTATCATCCAGTTCAATAGTTCTTTGTTCTTTGTATAGCTGAAGTGCTCTGAAACAAATTGGACTTTACGCAACAAAGTACAGAACAGGGGCCTCATTTATAAGACTTTATATATTCATCCTAAATTCATCCTAATTCATCCTAAAAGTGCACGTACGCACGAAAGCTAGATTCTGCGTAAGAAAGCTGAGTTGCCTAAATCACTGGTCCCCAACCTTTTTTGTCGTCACAGACCGGTCAATGTTTAATAATTTTACCGCGGCCCGCTGGGAGTGGGGGGTGGCGGCTATACAATTAAATTAAAATAAATAATTTTTATTTAATTGTATTTAAACATGCATTTTAACTCACTACAACGCTAAATCAATGAGAACCCTGAGTTTGTTTCTTTACAACGAGATGGTTCTATCTGGGGTAATAGGAGACAATGACACCCGAAGTGTGTTGCTTATGTTCAGTTTATTCCGTTGTTTTGTTTTGGTTCCCACTAGAGATATACCAATCCTTTAACTCTGGTAACAAATACCCTTCTCAGTGGGACTGTGATGTAATGCTGCTTTTCACAATTAGTAAAAGTCTTTGTTTCTTTCCGTTTCTTTATTGTAGATATTGAGTGAAATAACTTTAATACCAGCACAGTCATATCTAGTCACAGCAGCTGATGGAAAAACACAAAATCTATCATGGAGACAAATTGCTATATTAGGCTCTGTGTGCCATGGGAATAGATTAATGATTTGTGACTGTGTCTTTAAAGCTGGATGTGGCAGTCAAAATAAAGTTAAAGTTCTTGAACAAGTAGTGGGAGGCTCTCAGCCTCACACCTGAGCAGCATGAAGCCACAATGTAAAAAAATGGAATAATAGTATGGTCAGATTTTAAAAAAACATTAGGTTTCTCATCAATACATCTCTTATAGTGGAATGTATTGTATAATACTAAATGTAATACAATAAATGAGTAGATTGACATGAGCTCTTTTGTTTTATAAAGACAGATTGTTGGCTCTAGACCAGGTTGTTTCATCTCCTCTCTATATGCTGTCTTATCATTCTTGCTGATGAGATGTGGGATGTGGAAGCTCAGTGGTTATGGTGTTGGACTACTGATCAAATAGGTTTGAATCCCATGTCCACCATGCTGCCACTGCTGGGCCCCTGAGGCCCTTAACCCTCAATTGCTCAGTTCTATAAACTACAATACAAATGTAAGTCATTCTGGATAAGGGTGTCTGCTAAATGCCATAAATGAGATCATCAGTGTTTCAAAGTCATCAGTCAGAAAAGTGAACAGCAATAGACTGATTATACAGCCCAGAATAATGGAATCATTCTCAAGTCTGTGGCATCAGTATGATCATTTTAGTGTTTCTGATGGAGTTGTAGCCTCCAATGATGAAACACAGCTGTAATATCCAGCTTTATCAAAAGAGACTTCGTACAAGGCAATGAACGTGAATGTTGAACTGTTAAAATGTTTTTTTTTTTTTTTCCTTTGTCTTGTAAGTGTTTTGTGTACAGAAAGTTTTATTTATGAAGGGCTTTATTTAAATTTACCAGAAGGAGTTTTCAATGTCAGCATTTTGTTGCAGTCAGTAAGTATTACAACAAAGTATAGTTAACAGAGGGATTTCACTTAAAATAATTTATGTTCTGAAATTAATACTTTTTTTGGCAATAACTGTAATAAAAAAATTAATTTAGTGATGATAAATCCTTCATTTTATCCTATTTAACTAAATGTTGTGGAATCTTTACGAAGCAGTGTAGTGACCATTTTGTCAAATGAAATCAAATAAATGAATCAAACTTAACTCCAAAATAATCAGCAAGATACACCATGGGTTGTGGTTTACACAGTTAAAGTATTGAGTCCAAGCCAGATGATGTGTTTTTACCCTCACAGGCTTTATTAAAAGGTTTGCAGGCAAACAAACACTTTTGCATCTCCTGCTCCTTGTGCCCAACTGGCTTGACAAAACTGGTTAAAAAAACAACAACCCATAGGCCATTCTGGGGTGACACAACTAAACCCCTTTTATCCCCTAGGTGCACATGGCCTAACCCAATAGAAAAGAAATACTAACCAATCCATTTAGAAGAATAATAAGAAAAGTAAACATATTCTAATTAACATAAATGAACAAAAAAGACCAAAAAATAAACTAACAAATAAACTAAATTTTAACATTACACAAACAAAAATAAACAAATAGCTCATACAAGCAGTTTAGTTTTTCCTTTCTATCTTTAAGCAAGTTTCTAAAAATACAACTAAGAAAAAACAAATTTAAAACAGACGCCAAAAACATTTTTTTTAAAGAAATAAAACTAGTAAAGTTTTATTTCTTAAATACTAGTATAAAGTAGGGGGCACGGTGGCTTAGTGGGTAGCACATTTGCCTCACACCTCCAGGGTTGGGGTTCGATTCCCACCTCCGCCTTGTGTGTGCGGAGTTTGCATGTTCTCCCCGTGCCTCGGGGGTTTCCTCCGGGTACTCCGGTTTCCTCCCCCGGTCCAAAGACATGCATGGTAGGTTGATTGGCATCTCTGGAAAATTGTTGTAGTATGAGTGTGTGTGTGTGTCCTGCGATGGGTTGGCACGCCGTCCAGGGTGTATCCTGCCTTGATGCCCGATGACGCCTGAGATAGGCACAGGCTCACCCGTGACCCGAGGTTGTTCGGATAAGCGGTAGAAAATGAGTGAGTGAGTAGTATAAAGTACTTAATGGTATACTTTCTTTTCCTTTTGTAGCCCTTGCCCTCATAAGCCCTTACCATCCTCATTGTGTTTGCTTTTAGATGCCCATCTAATCAGCAGTCACACAGAGGTTATAATAAAAAAAAATCCTTACACTGCAAGTATTCTGAAATCATTTGTCTTTGGTCACAGTAGCACAAAACAATTGAGCATTTCAAGTTATAATGGATGATAAAACTATAAACAATAAACCCCTGTTAAACCTATAGTTTTTTTTGTGATTTAGATAATAAATTTAAGATAAATCATGTGAGATCTTTTTTTCACCTTTTTTAACCCTTTTTCACCTTAAACTAACAAAACAAAAGTAAGAAAAAGAAACATTTAAGAAGTGAATTAATGTAAACATTAAGGTTGCATATCCACATGAACCTTTCTCAGTTTATAGATTCAGATAATGCTATTAAATTATGCAATATAGAAGATATGTCAATATGTGGTGCAACTTGCATAACACCAAACCACTGGAGTGCAAAATACTACAATAAATGCATTATTTTTCAGGAAATTTAAAAAACGCTGTATCTTATCTGCAATGCACAGGGTTTAGTCCACGTTGCAGTGGATTGTCTTGCGCTAAATTCCTGTCCTCAGACGAGCACCAGAACTAGCGGGGGTCCAGATTCTTTTTTCTTTTGAAGACATTTACCTCAGAAGACGTGTTTATTCGTTACGACTCTTCTTGAGGAGAAATATGCCGCTAAGCTCTCCCACGGAGTGAAGAAGAGGTGGACAGTTGAAGTGTCCAATGGAGTTAAGAGATTTGCACTCAAGCTATTTTCAAGACGACTTTATATTGGTTAATAACTAAATAACAGACCCACATGGGGACTGAACAATAGCATCGATATACGAAAAAATATGAAATTGACAAAATTTGGACATACTGTAGGAGGTTTCTGCCCGACAGCGACGATTTATGATGCTGTACTACATATAAGATATACTCTTAACTGTTAGTAAATACTGTATAACAAATTAAAAACCCATTAAAATTAGGAGGATGAATCCAGACTCAATTCATCCACTAAGTAAGGATCTTTCTCCTTAAGGACTTTATAGGCTTCTGCTTTCACAACTCCTGTATTGAGACATTCGTACATGAGCCTCATTTGCTCACATGATGGTGATGCTGCATGGATTTCCTTGTACTTTTCATTACTAATCATCATCTTGCTCTTTAAACAGTCTGCTATCTCCATTACCGAAGAAACTCTCTGAATGAGATGTTTCATGTGTCGATCCATAAAGTCAGCACCTAAAATGCAAATGTAAAGGTTACACATTTTAATAATGTACACAATATTTATATAGTATTTTTTGTGTTTTTAGAAATGTTCCATGTTACATTTGCAGGACAGTTTAATGTGTAAGACTGCTGAGTGTCTTAATTACAGTGGGAAACGTAAAACAAAAATTTACATGTAGCCTTACCTGTGGTATCTGATGTGGGTGTGGGTGTGGGTGTGGCTGCATCTGTACCTGTTTTGGCAAGTTAGACAATAAGACTTTGACAGATTAATGCACACCTAGAGATAAAATAAATTTAGTAACTGTGAAACCACTTGACTTGACTGCCATTGATAACCTTATATACACACTAACAAGCAACATACCAACAATCAACCATTTATTTATTCAGTTACTCACCCAAAACTGATTACACTTAGCTCCTGTTTACTCTTGATTCCACAAAAAATCCAAAATAACTGCAAATAATTACCCTCATAATGAAGTCTTTTATCTTTTTATCCTTGAAATAGCCCAATATTCCTAATTACCCATTATCCTTGTAGTTTCTTTAAATATGTGGTAATATAAAAACATTTGCTTACCTGCAAGCAAGACCAAACGGGGCTGCCACACTTCCTGGTCATTTTCATCCAAAAGACCTACAGTGACTTCATCAACCTCAGTTTTACAGAACATCTCAAATGTAGGATGATAGTTTGGGCCATAGTCACAATCAAACTTCTCAATCTAAGGAAATAGATAACGCTGAGATTATTTCAGAATGAACGAATTACAAGGTCAACTATGATTCATTGAAAAGGACAAAAGATCTTATGAGAATTTTGTATAATAGTATGAGCTGTACCCTACCCTGGGTTGTAATACATAGTCATGGTCAGTATCTTTACAACATGGCTTGTATTTTTTGCCAGAAGTCAGTTTACATTTGGAGCTTGTCTCAATGTATGTCATGCTCCTATGCTGTCTGTGCACCTTCAAGGGAAACCAAATGAAATAGTGTTCACTTTAAAAGCTAAATCTAGAAATAGATTTTTGGAAAAAACAGCAGTACATATTTTAGTCACTTCCCATGATGACCAAATCATGTAAAGGATATAAAATAAATATTAGTGCTACTCATTAAAGCTGATTACCTCTTCAACTGGCACATTGCCTGGCAAACGATGTATATGCAGTTTACTCTTCCTGAATTTCCATATTTTTTTTTTGTAGAACAAAATCACTTGGGCTTTGATGGGATAGTTTAGGGAAATACGTTTCAAGAGGCCAAATAAGGAGAGAACTTGAATGTCTATGATGACATGTGTGTTTGTTACTTTTAGTGGCTGAATAAGTTCCACATTACCACCAGTCACATGTGCTGAAATCAATTTAACCTCATCTGTACCTGTAACATATAAAGAAACAGAACCAGGCATGGCAGATAATAATGACAACATGATTTGGATAATATTTTACCCCAGTAGTTACACATAAATTTTCTGACAATGGCGATCTGGTATACTAGATTTATTATTGTATGCACTTAATTCCATAATTACAGTTGAGTTACTTTCAATGTGCAAATTTGTAATCAGGCCTCAGATGCTACTGATATTTAGAAAGCGCTATTTAGAGAGTTACACATACAGGACAGAGTTTGCCACTCTCTGACAGTTTGTTTGTAATCACAATATGTCCACACTGTGAGGGTTTTTCTTGTTTTGTTTTGTTTGTAGAGAGATAGCATTATATTCTCATTTGTCAAATCTAAAAGCTATGGTATGATAACATTCATTATATCTCACATATAATTCATTCTCATGAACTGACTTTACAGCAGTAAAAATATTAGATATGAAATATTAGGTTAGATGTAATGGATTTTTTGCCTGTTTATGTTTTTGATTACAAAGCAATCTATGTACAGTGTATGTATTCTTTATCATTCAAATTATATCATTCAAAGTAACATTTAATACATCACTGCAAAATGTCATACAGTATTCACAAACAATGTTCAGTGAGCAGATTTCACTTTAATTAAGCTGCTTATAAATGTTTCATATTTTTTCCATGGATTTATAAAGATAGCTATGACTTACAGATCTCACAATGTGGAAGATGCAGATGACGGATAGAGCCTTCATGGCAGGCGATACTGTACAAAGGTCTGCAGGCTGCAGGTGTCCTAGTCCATCCAAGTAACAGCTGTCCCAGGACTCTATTCTGTACAGCACTTCCCCTTTCCCATCCATCTCAAACACAAGACTGGTCAATTTGCCACATAAACTGACCAGCATGATCACAGAGGAACCTCAAAATAATAGGAAAATAATAGGAATAACATGTCCTGCTATAATATTGCCAGCAATCAATAGTTTGTTTGTTTAAAGGGGTGGACAAAAAACATTTCCTCTCAGAATAGTGGAGCCTGCTATGCCACCAGGTACACTACTGCTACTGGTATGTTTTGCAAGCATGTATGGGTATGAGGTCCAAACATTTTGAATTGTACCACAGTAGGCAGTGGATTCGTTTTTCAATTGATTTTCAATATACATACAAATAACCTCTTTTGCTTTGCAGTAATGATTAGTGTTTTTTGTGGGCACTATAAATAAAAGCCTAAAAGCTTGGACATGAAATAGATTTCGTCTGAATGACTTACTACCCTTGGAAATAAAGAGGCATGTTACCTATATTCATCTTTGTTCGTATTCCCAGCGTAGTTTTCAACTAGTTCTGGAATAAAAACCTCCATCAAAGTCTGTGGAAAAAAGTAGAAGACCACGTGTGGATAGTCTCACATATTACGCACACATGCAGGCATGCACTCATGCATATGCATATATATATATATGTGTGTGTTTTTAAGCTAGGTGACGATGTTGGCCACTGTAGAATCATCTAGGACCTGCAACTAAACCTTTGGTGAAATGTGAGGTATGTATATGATTATTGTCCTGTTGGAAGAACCAGTGGCACCCAAGCTTCAGCTTCCTCACAGACAACATGAGGTGTCTTCTAGGATTTCCTGATACTTTAAAAAATGAATAAATTTTGCCTTCTACACTCTGCAGGTTTCCAGTGCTAGAGGATGCAAAGCAACCCCAGAGCATCACAGAGTCAGCACCATGCTTGACTATAGGCAGAGTGTTCTTTTCATCGTCCGCTTCATTCTTCTTCCTTCAGCATATCACTGATCCATCGGGCCGAAAAGTTCTAGTTTTGCCACAGAACAGAATCCCAAAATGTCTAGGACTGGTACTGGTTCTTAGAAATCTGGTTACGTAGTGTAACCAATGTTCCTTTAACACTGAACTTGCAAACTATGTCTCTAGATCTATGTCTCAGAGGCGCTTCCAGAAGTGTCAGTGTGTATCCTATTCTTGAAGATGTTTGTTGCAGTGTACACTAAACTATGCTCATGACGCTCAGATATCTATGTCTATGTGATATCCATATCACAGTCTAATCTATTTCATCTGATCAATAAATATATTATTTATTCAGCATCAAGACACTATCACTATCAGGAAAAGGGGGTTAATACTTGAGGTTCTTTACACATTCACTCTGTGAAGTTATCGAAAACTGTGTGAAAATTTTATGTACGATGCCAAATGTAAATTGTTTCAAGTATAAAATGTGGAAAGTAACTTTCTCTAGGGGGCACGGTGGCTTAGTGGGTAGCACGTTCGCCTCACACCTCCAGGGTCGGGGTTCGATTCCCTCGGGGGTTTCCTCCGGGTACTCCGGTCCCCCGGTACTCCTCCCCCAGTCCAAAGACATGCATGGTAGGTTGATTGGCATCTCTGGAAAATTGTCCGTAGTGTGTGAATGTGTGAGTGAATGAGAGTGTGTGTGTGCCCTGCGATGGGTTGGCACTCCGTCCAGGGTGTATCCTGCCTTGATGCCCGATGACGCCTGGGATAGGCACAGGCTCCCCGTGACCCGAGTAGTTCGGATAAAGCGGTAGAAAATGAGTGAGTGAGTAACTTTCTCTGGTCAAAACTTTTGAGTGAGGAGGAACAGGAGGAGCGCTGCCATAGTCTTACAAAATGGCAATCAGCAGGCTACTTTATAGAACAGGGCACAGAAGCCTTTATTATCACCACATATACATTACAGCACAGTGGAATTCTTTTCTTCACATACCCCAAATAACGAGGTTGGGGTCAGAGTGCAAGGTCAGCTATGGTACAGCACCCCTGGAGCAGGGAGGGTTGAGGTCTTGACTGTGCTGGGCTTTGAACCCCGATCCTCCAATCAACAACCCAAAGTTGTTGTTTATGTTATGTGTTTGTTTATACTTATATAAAGTGTTATTGAGTGATAAGGGATTTAAGTATTAAGTACAAAAAATTAGCCTTTACCTGAGTTCCTAAATCTCCTGTGTAAAACAACAGAGGAAACATTTTAGATAAAATACAAGGAGAAAAATCTGTGTATACAAATAAAAATGCATCAGAGTTAAATCTCGAATTAAACTGACCTCTGACTAATTGTTGCATTGAATAGGATTGTTCATTGTCATTCAGCTATTTAGCTCTCAGTATGTGTATGTCAGATTTCTGTGCCTGCAAAACTACTGTTCTGTCTGCAATCACAGTCTGTTGTGTTCACTACACTATAATGATGTTCATATATCTATATAGTTGAATGTATTCCAACTGTACGATATCTATATTATTAAGACATCACTAGAGAAGAAAATGGGGTTTATACTCACCACTTATTTTAGTCTGTGAAAGTAAATAAAACAGTGTGAAGATTTTATGAAAAGTGTTTTATACCTATATTTATAAGTTTATACCTATATGATTCTGTGAAATATAAACATGTATAAGTTTATAAAACATCATCCTTTACCATTTGTGTGATGTTGAGTTATCTACTTACCTTTGAGAGAAGATCTGTGTAAAGCAACAGAGAGAAAAGTAAGGTTAGATAAAATACAGTGAGAAAAACCCTATGATTTACAGTCATAATTGGTGTTTAAGGTTATAGGTTTAACACAGATACAGTGTGAGCAGAGATTTCTTTTCTTAACTGCAAAAGAAAAAGAGGAAAATAAGTGACTGTTTTGGTCTGGAAAATTATTGTGTTGGCCTGAGTGGACCTGGACACAGGGGAAGACGAATCTGGGCAAGGCAGTTTCAGGGAGTGTCATTGCCATCTGAGAGTAAAAGTGACAAAACATAAGTAGGGAGCCAAAGCATGTTCAATCCATTGTAGTCTGCATGCCCATTTACTCTCTGCAGTGTTCTCCACAATTGTAGAGGCCCATGACATCCGCAATTGGCCACCAGACATTTTGTAGTTGAGCAACCCCTCTTTAGAGCTTTGTGTACTTTGGTATTTGGCAGCTACATGATGAGTACTGTTTCCTTTTTGTGTGTAGATCTCTGGGCTGCGGTCACAACACCCACCTTAACTATGAACCAGCTGTAGTTCTTGGTTTGGTCATTGCACTCCAAGGGTATTGTGCCATATAAAGCCATTTCTTTCTTTGGAACTCCAGCAAACCACAGTGAGCGACATTATCCACAAATTACAAAAACATGAAACAGCGGTGAACCTTCCTAGAAGTAGCCGGCCAACCAAAATTACCCCAAGCCACAACTCATTCAAGATGT
Organism: Tachysurus fulvidraco; assembly: GCF_022655615.1. Taxonomy (NCBI): domain Eukaryota; kingdom Metazoa; phylum Chordata; class Actinopteri; order Siluriformes; family Bagridae; genus Tachysurus; species Tachysurus fulvidraco. The sequence continues at coordinate 14,366,200 of NC_062543.1, forward strand.
CACAAAAGACCCCATGACAACATCCAAAGAACTGTGGGTCTCACTTGCCTCATTTAAGTGTTCATGACTCCACCATATGAAAGAGACTGGGCCAATATGGCCTGCATGGCAGAGTTCCAAAACAAAAAACATTGCTGCTGAGCAAAAAAAACCCATAAATGCTCTCAGTTTTGCCAGAAAATATCCTGATGATCCCCAAGACTTTTGGGAAAATACTCTGTGGACTGATGAGACAAAAGTTGAAAATTTTTAACGGTTTGTGTCCCATTACATGTGGCATAAAAGTAACAATGCATTTCAGAAAAAGAACATCATACAAAGAGTAAAACATGGTGGTGGTAGTGTGATGGTCTGGGGCTGTTTTGCTGCTTCAAGACCTAGAAGACTTGCCATGATAAATGGAACCATCAATTCTGCAGTCTACCAAAAAAAATCCTGAAGGACAATGTGCCACCATCTGTTCGCGATCTTGGGTTCTGCAGGACAATGATCCAAAACACACCAACAAGTCTACATCTGAATGGCTGAAGAAAAACAAAATTTGGTCTTTGGAGTGGCCTAGTAAAAGTCCTGACCTGAATCCTATTGAGATGCTGTGGTGTGACCTTAAAAAGGCAGTTCATGCATAAAAACCCTTCAATGTGGCTGAATTACAACAATTCTGCAAAGATGGGTTTACCAAAATTCCTAAACAGTGCTGTAACAGACTCATTGCCAGTTATCACAAATGCTTGATTGCAGTTCTTGCTGCTAAGGGTGGCCCAACCAGTTATTGGGTTTAGGGGACAAACACTTTTTCACACAGGGCCATGTAGGTTTGGATTTTGTTTTCACTTAATAATAAAACCTTCATTTTAAAACATGCTGTGCTTACTTTGTGTTATCTTTGACTAATATTTAAATTTGTTTGATGATCTGAAACATTAAAGTGTGACAAACATCCAAAAAAATTAAAACCAGGAAGGGGGCAAACACTTTTTCACACCACTGTATGTTCTGATCAGGTGGATTAGTTTGCGATGGTATTGTCCAGGTAGGCAGCAGCGAAGAGGCAGTGTGGCTGCAATACAATGTACATCAAGTGGACCACTACTCCCAGTTGAGTCTTCACATCATGCTGGACCATGTGTGTCCGGCCAAGGACTGTGGACAAGACATCCATTAACTGGTCCACTAGCTCTGTCAACTCGCAGTCAATAGTTGACTGACAATTTATTCTCCCCAAGATTATAAAATGGCCCTTGCAAATGGGTAAAGAATTTGCAGATGGAGCTCAGGAACAGAAGGAGTACATGGTCACTGGTGGTAACTCAAGAGACCAAGCTTGCCAGTTGAAGGCCTGCTGTTGTTCGGTTTGGGCTTCTTTCATGTGCCAAACGGGCCTCTTGCTTAATCAGCTCCTCTACCCCTCAGGGTATTTGCACATATTCAACCAATTGTAACAGTGTGTGGTATTCTACCATATCTGGTCTCACTCCTCCTTGCACCAACCCTCCACATGAGACATGTATTCACTTTGTGGATGAAATGTTGAGCATTGCAGGCAGGGGTGTGTTCAGATTCTGGAGGCCTAGCAGCTCTTCCGTCACTGTGTGGATTCGAAGGGCTAGCTCCTATGTCAAAGACTGCTACTGGAGACTACTCTAAAAAGATGTACAATCTGCTCCATGGGTCAGGAGGAAGCCAAGGCTGAGTTCATGCCTGCATTCTCCACCAGTGTAGAAGCTCAGGTCTGCAAGTGGCTGAAGACATGGGACAGACCATATCATTGCCAGCAAGAGTTTATTTTCTTACTCACTAAGAAAATAAAAGGAGATGGGAAAACGTAGAGAAAGTGGGAAGCGATGGTATTCTGTCGCTGCAATCTGTGAGTGAGGCATAAGCATTAGTGGCAAGCCAAATCATGCTTACTTCTTTGCAGCTGGTGTGCTCTTCTATACTTTGCAGTTTTCTGAATGAGTTTTACCATTTTACTACTAATTTCTTTGGTATGTGCACAGTGGTGGACACTTTAAAACATGTGGCAACTACAGACAGGGAGATGTTGTACTTGTCCATGAAAAAACCCAGCTAGCTGGCCATTGGGAATGCTGTCTGGGCCTGTGTCCTTTCAAATATTCACCTGTCAAAAGAAACATGTCATATCCTCCACAGAGCAGGTGCTAACCTCTGCAGTGTGGGCCAAAGGAGGTCTCTGTAAAGTGCAGGATTGTTCCTCTCGAAGCAACTGTTTAAAAGTATTAGGCTCATCTGGTAGAGAGGTTGCATGTAAATAGTTGAGCATTTATTTCCCATAAAGTCTGTGATGACTATTGGGGTACTGTCAGGACTCAACCCGGACTTTTGGCCACGTGCCTTTTTGTTTATCTTCCTCATCACGTGTCTGCCCCGCCTTCGTCTGCCCCTCCCTGTCTTCACACCTGATCCTTATTGTGTCATCGTGTCTTTTTATATTTAAGTGGGCCGCGTTGCCGAGTGCAGCGCGGAATCATTAGTTACGTTTACCCCTCGTCATGTCTAGTCTTTGTTAAGTGTCTTCATTTGTATTGCTTTTGTTATCGTTTTTATGTCGTTGTCTTTATCATTTATTAAACCCCTTTCATTTGAAGCTATCCTGCATACGGGTCTGTCTCCTTCCTCTTCCGGTTGTGACAGAATGATTCCACCTACGAACTGAGACCCAGCAGGATAGCTTCCAGCTCGGACCGTTTTTTTTTCATCTTCCCCTGGACTGTTCCGGCAGTCCTTCTGACCCTTTGTTCTTTTTTTCGGTGGCATCGCTCCGCACTTTTTCCGGTGAGGGACGCCGCTACACTTTCGGTTCCGTCCGAAGCGCTCGTCGCCTCACTTCCTTCGTGGAGGATGTCACCATACCGTTTTTGCCCCTTTTTTATTTTTTGGTGCCCTGCGGCATTGCCCCGCATTTTTTTCGGTGAAGGACGTCGCTCCACTTTCGGTTCCGTTCCGAGGAGGGCGTCGCTTCACTTCCGCGGGGGGTGCTGCAGGCCCAGGGCGAAGGACTTTTCCCACCCTTCATATTCTGGTTATTGGGACGTGGATCTGGCAGCGGTGCGTCGGGGGTTATGTGCGGCCCTCCAGCTCGGCTGTGGATGTCGCTCGGCCCCTCTGCTCGGCTGTGGACGTCGTTCGGCCCCTCTGCTCGGCTGTGGACGTCGTTCGGCCCCTCTGCTCGGCACCGGCCTCGCCGTGTGCCTTGCTCCCCCCATCTGCCTTCGCCGTGTTCCTCGCTTCCCCCATCTGCCTTCGCCGTGTTCCTCGCTCCCCCATCTGCCTTCGCGTTGCCACACCGACCCCCCCCCTTATCTTCCTCATCACGTGTCTGCCCCGCCTTCGTCTGCCCCTCCCTGTCTTCACACCTGATCCTTATTGTGTCATCGTGTCTTTTTATATTTAAGTGGGCCGCGTTGCCGAGTGCAGTGCGGAATCATTAGTTACGTTTACCCCTCGTCATGTCTAGTCTTTGTTAAGTGTCTTCATTTGTATTGCTTTTGTTATCGTTGTTGTCTTTATCATTTATTAAACCCCTTTCATTTGAAGCTATCCTGCTTACGGGTCTGTCTCCTTCCGCTTCCGGATGCGACACTATTCCATGCATCACAGCATTCCATGCGACACTATTCCATGCAATGCTAACCCTTGAAAGCATTATCAGAGTGCACTAAAAAATTCTGGATCATTTTGAGAGTAGGTGCTTCCTGTTTTCGCTTTCAGAAGAATGAAAAATGATCTAACTTGTCAAAAAGAAGGTGTGGGAGGGATTTGTAGAAGAGAGAGTAGCAACAGTCCAAAAAGCGGTCCCCATATTCCAACAAATTCTCTCAGTAACCGGTATGATCAAGACAGAAGCACAATGTATTCTAAATCATGGGAGCAAAAGGACTTGATATAGTGTATGTTCTTCAAAAACATAAAACATACAGTACACCACCTCCTCAGGTCTTTTGCCTGTCTGTCTATGCAGACACAAAGGATTCTGTGAGGCAGTAATCCTTTGTCACTCTGAAACAAGATATGCACTCTCAAATTGCAAAGCTTTTTGTCCAAGATCCAGAACATTTGCCAGTAGTTTGCTGGGTAGTTGGGTACAATTAGCTCTCCTTCCTCTTTTTTGGATATGGTCCTGTGGTCATGGTTGGAAGCCCGCTACAGCGTTTGTAATCATATGGTCAGCATAGAGGAAAGTAAGGTTTGCAGTGTGTGCCTGAAGAGATGATTTTTTTTTTAAGTGTCATAGACAATGAGGCTGATGGCAAACAATATAGGAAACATAATAGAGTCAACACAAACAAAAAACTATTTAATTGTATGCTTCCTAGAATGTTTTATAGTTTTCAGTGCATTAACAAACATCGGTAAACAAATATTAGATAAAACACTAAATATAATATCATCAGAATACCACAGCAGCTTGACCTCTGATGTTTCAGTGTAACTGTACTCACAGCAACATTTAGTGTTTAATTTAAATTCCTCTCTAATGTATTAAAGAATTTTATACTCACCAGACAGTTCATCCTGTGAAAGTACATAATATAATGTAAAAATGTTAGGAAGGATATTAAAAGTGAATTTTATCAAGTGAAAATGGGTGATATGTGTCTACTACTCACTACAAAACAATCAATCAGTCATTGCACACAGTAAATCTGTATAGTGTAGCATTGTGCTAATATATTGCTAGGAATACTTAAGAAATCTAAATATCTTGATTCATTAGAATATGCAATTGTCAGATATACTGTATGCATGTATTTACCAAAACAGTATAAAAGTATTGGCGTACATTTGTTATGCAGAGCAAGTGATGGCAATTACAGCCTACATGCATAGAAATATCTTAAAGCTGTGATTTATGTTTATTGTGTAACATTCTGATGGAGTCTGTCAGTGGTGTGTGTTATATGCTGTGTGTTTGTTGTGTCTTTTACTCAACACGGTTACTCAACAATATTACAGTACAGTGTTTTTTTTTCACAAGATTTCATGCTTGTCTCAGCATTTTAATTATACTGTTTTTTATTTTGTCTTTTTAATTAATATTTAACATTGTCACTTTAGCTTTTTTAATTCTTTGCTTTTCTATCCCAGTTCATTTTATTTCTCTTCTTTGGGAGACGCTTGTTTGTTTCCTGATTTCAAACACTCTTTCAGATCTTTCTAATACTCCTATCCAATCCAAGTCAAGCTCCGGACATAACAGGTAATCTTAAGGTCTTAGGGAAGCATAGGTACTCAAAGCTAGTTTTCCCACATAGAAGGTAACGATATACACGTTTGTCAATGAGAGATTACTAAGAGTGATATTGTAGAGGTGTGTAAAATAGCGAAGGCGTTGTCCGATGCTGTAGTATGCTCTGTCCCCATCCCAATGCGGGGTGGCGATGAGGCATACAACAGGTTGTCCATCCCACTTTGTTTTAGTAACTTTATTAGCATAAAATTAGATCATAGTGAATGCGCAGCCAGCACCTTTCATCTGCAGCTAGGACTGTTAAATATAAGATCTTTTGCATCTAAAGCTCTTATGGCTAATGTAATTATTACTGATCAGAAGTTTAGTGTTCTGTGTAAAACAGAAACATGGGTCAAACCAAATGAGTTTCTCACATTAAACAAAGCTTCCATGTCCAACCGGTCATGGCTGACAGGCAAAGGATGAGGTGCCGCAGTTATGCATGATGATAAGCTTGATGTCAAGCAAGAATTTAGTACTTCATACTAACATATATGTAGCCAAGTCTACTAAATCAGTTCCTCTTACTGTTGTTTATAGACATCTTGGACTATATTCTGAATTCCTCTGTGAATTTGCAGATTTCATTTCAAACCTAGTTGTTTCTTTAGACAAAGAGTAATTGTTGGAGACTTTAATATTCATTTTGATAAGTTAGAAGATCCTCTGAGAACAGCAGTTGTTTCCATCTTATATTCAGTAAGGCTGAACCAGAATGTAATTGAACCCACTAATAATGGAGGTCACACTCTTCTAACCCTTGGATCAAATACAGAAATTATAATCACAGTGCATCAATCTCTGACCACTACCTCATTTCATTTAAATTGTGCTTCAGACATTTACATTTAAATCCACTACTGCAAAGAGATTTACCAACAGTCTCCCAAAATTATCATCCATAATTGGATCACCCACCTGACCCCACAGAACTTGATCATAGTAGATAAAGGAGTAGATCTGGATGATTCATGGGCATAGACAGTTTGGTGAACAGGGATGGCTGGATGCTCTTGGCTTACCACCCTCACAAGTTGCTCAGGTTTGCAGACTGTGGAGTGGTGGGATGCTTTACATCCCAGGAAGCCCTCATGTCTGTCACACCTTCTGGCTCTAGCCTATTAGTTATGCTGTCATAGCTAGTCTTGCCAGAGTCCCCGCTTGGACCCGCCCAGAGACGGTCATGTCTGCTTTGAACCAATGTTGTGTCAGTCAGCTGTATAGTCTGGTCTTTATCAGCAATCAGGTCTGTGATGAACTCAGAGTTTACAATGAACTGTTGTAGAAAGGACATTATTTACTGTAGAGTATCACCCAAATGAGGATGGGTTCCCTTCTGAGCCTGGATCCTCTCAAGATATCATCTCAGGGAGTTTTTCCTTGCCACCGTCGCCTCCAGCTTGCTCATTATTTAAATGGATAGATATATAGTATTTTTTTAAATAATATTCTTTAAGTTAATTTTTCGGATAAGCGGTAGAAAATGAGTGAGTAAGTTAATTTTAAACTTTAATTGTGAATTTTCTTTTTATTGTTAACTGTTTAATTGTTTTTTTTAATTGTTATTTTTCTTCTTCTTATTTTATTTATTTATTTTCTCTCTCTTCTGTTTCCATACTTCTGTAAAGCTTCTTTGAAACATTGTGTTTCAAAGATGCGAATTATTAAAAGAGCTATACAAATAAATTTAATTGGATTGAGGTTACACACAGGTGCATTGTGGGAAAGAAGCGGACTGATGGACGTGGAATCTCACTTACTGATCAGACTCCTTCACATAAACATGATCTGAAAATGATCTTTATGTTTCTATTTGATTCCTGGATTAAAATGTAATATATGTGATAAGTTTATAAAATATCAGCTTTTACTATTAGTGTGAAGTCGAGTTATTTACTTACCTCCTCTGAAGAAGCTGTGTAAAACAACAGAGAAATGTAATGTTAGATAAAATACAATGAGGGCTACTATTAGAAGAACATTTTGTACATCTCCTTGTGTTTTGTACTTCTCAGGTGTGCTGTGATTGGTCAAGAAAGAACTTGCTTCACCTTTCTGAATATCCTGAATGTTTTCACTGAATCACTCAATCTGAATGTTCAAAACCTGAATTTGAAATACTTCTTTTGTATTATTGTCATCATGATGTCGACAAGAAAGAACTGTCATTAAGGTATTTCGTGGTAATTAGTTCATGATTTTAGTTTGAAAATGTTGAGTACTAAGTGAACTAAGAGGCCATTTCAATAATATGCTTTTGGCCATAATACTTTTGACTCATGGATCTTGAGTGTGACATATTATTTAAAGAAAATCATTTTATTTTAATAACTTTAAAAGAATAAAACTGAGTGTTGTCTATGTGTTTAAGCATATATAGTGAGAAACTATGCAAATGGATTTTATTTACCCTAATAAACCTCATACTACCTGTATAATGTGTAAATAATATATGTAATAAAGGATGTATTACAAAATAAAGGATGTATAGACAAAAACTGTAAAAGTGTGAATATCAGAATTTTAGAATGTGCTTACTGGACAACACTTCAGGCTATAAAGACAAACAAGTGTGTTTACTTTTGTACCTCCTTCCATACTCACCAGTCAGTAGTGCAGATTTCTCCATTTTCTTTCTCTCATCTTCTGTCCATTTTTTGTTAATCTGAGGAAGTGAATAAAACAGTGTGAAGGTTTTATACATGACTCCATACTGTATGTAAATAAAGTGTTATATTAACATGAAGCATTTCTCTGTTCAGACCACTGTGTGTGTGTGTGTGTGTGTGTGTGTGTGTGTGTGTGTGTGTGTGTGTGTGTGTGTGTGTGTGTGTGTAATATTACTAACAGTACACACTGAGCTGATTGATGTTGATTTAAACTGATATTGTATTCAGTAACACACTGAGTTTGAATGCAGCCAGCTGAAGAACACAATCATTAAACACTAAACTGAACCTTACAGGAGAGAGAAAAAAAATCATCTCCATGAGAATCAAGATGTTTGGTCTCATTTCTGCTGTGGTGACGTCACACAATATCACAATGAAGTCATGTTCTTATGCATCATAATCCACTGTTTCAGACATTTACATCTATTTTAAAAGACCTGATTGTGTTTAATGTTATTTTATGTTCATTAGCTGACTTTTATTTGTTCACAATCGTCAGTCAGCGATGATCAAAGAACACAAGAAACACAGGATAAAAGATTTTTTTTTATCCCAAAAGACCACCAGACTGATTATCTCCAACAATTTTTTATAGGGTGCCATTAATTTTAGCACAAAGATTTTAAGAAAAACGTTTTACTGTAACTTCATTTTGTTAGTTTTGTAGGCTGTCATTTTTCTTACATTTATTTTGTTTATGTTTTCACAAAGTGTTTAAACTCCTAGAAATAATAATTACATCATAACACCAGTAATAACAGCAGATTGCTAGCAAACAGTTTATCAACTGTGTTTCTAAAACAATCAAATGTAATTTTTTCAGCCACAATTAGCCATCACTGGGAGCTAGTTGCCATGGTAACTCATTTACCCCTCACTGATCACTGGTCTAATTATAACATAATTTATGATTTTTTTTTTATGCTGCTATCATCAGTAAGACATTAATGAATGTAATATTTTATAACAGTTTACTCACCTGTTCAACTTTAGCTACAGGGGGGGGGGGGGAATAAGTTTGTTGAGATTATTAAAAATGCATTGTAATTTTCAGTATTTCTGTATTTTATCCTGTAGTTTTAGCTGTAAACATTCCTAAAAAGTCTGTTTTGATCCTGTACTGTATTGTTTCTCTTCTCTTTCTGCTCTTCAGGATCTTTCAGTATTAATGCAGTAAGAAACAAATTCCCCAGATGACTTACTTCCATTCTGTTCGAATCTCTTTCATGCAGCATTATCAAGTGTGACTCTCTAACTCACATCTCTCTGTAGTTCTGTTCACTACAGTAATGTTAGCCAGGATCAGTAACTTTAATACAGAGTTATTGTTATCAAATCACATTCAAACAAATACCTTCAGATTTTTCTCTCTCAGTATCAGTGTGTAGGTCAGATTTGTGTGTCTGTACAACACTAAATGACAACTAGACACCAGCATGATGAAATGATGTTCTGTTAGAGATCACAGTCTGTTGTGTTCACTACACTATGCTCATGATGCTCAGATATCTATGTGCTATTGCACTCTGAACACACAGCACAGTCTAATCTATTTCATCTGAACAATAAATATATTATTCATGCAGCATCAAGACATCACTAGCACAGAAAAGGGGTTTATACTCACGTCTCCAAATATCCTGTGAAAGTAAATAAAACTGTGTGAAGATTTTATGCATGATTACAAATGTGAATTGTTCCATGTGAAAATGTGGAAAGTAACTGTTACTCTGGTTAAAACACAGCTGATGTGTGTCTTAATAAAAAAGAGGAAAACTAGACAACAGTCAGTCATCACACACAGTAAATCTGTATCATGTAGCATTGTGCTAATATACCGCTAGTTCCCCTTAAGGAAGAGAAATATCTTGTGATTTATCCGAAAATCCTATTTTCTGATCTCTGCATGTCTTTACCAATATACAGTATGTCAGTATTTGTACATTTCCCCCTAGATTAGAGAAGATGCGTGATCTCCTTCTGTTTTTCTCTCTTTCACTCCCAAATCCCTCTCTCCTATGAAGGAGGTTTTAGAAATGAAGTGAAGGACTTCTGTTCTCAGGTCAGTCAGGTTGTCTTTATGCTGTGTGCATTAACACGACTTACTACCGTTAGCTTAAAGACACTAAACGCCAGGCCGAGTCGACTCTTCAGTGCTTTTACAAAACATGGTGTGATTGTTACGCAGAGAGACTGATGACAATTATTCTGTCTACAAACACTGAAAACTGTTAAAGCTGTGATTTATGTTTATTGTGTAACATTCTGATGGAGTCTGTCAGTGGTGTGTGTTATATGCTGCGTGTTTGTTGTGTCTTTTACTCGACACGGTAAACGTCTCTGTACATTATTACACTGCAGTGAGGTTACACACAGGTGCATTGTGGGAAAGAAGCTGACTGATGGAAGTGGAATCTCACTTACTGATCAGACTCCTTCACATAAACATGATCTGAAAATCATCTTTATGTTTCTATTTGATTCCTGGATTAAAATGTAATATATGTGATAAGTTTATAAAATATCAGCTTTTACTATTAGTGTGAAGTCGAGTTATTTACTTACCACTGTGAGAAGTATCATGTAAAACAACAGAGAGAAATGTAATGTTAGATAAAATACAATGAGAAAAACTTATGATTTACAGTCAGAACAGCTGATAAACAATCTTCACTCTGTGCTTTCAAAGATGTTCAGCTACAATTTTTACTTTTTTAATAAAATATAACAACAGATAGTGAATCATTATGTCAGAAAACTGAGGTGTCGTCATGTATTAAAACCCAGACCCAATCACAGGGAAGCTAAAAACACTGCATCAGTTACCTCTAAGTTAATACAGTGTTAGTAATAAAAATGTAACATGTTAAACTGTACTGTTATAATGTTCACAGGAATATTAATCTTATCATTGTTAGGAAAAAGTTTGAGCTTTGACTCATGAATCACTGATTTGAGCTGCAGTACGTTACTCATCTGAATGAAGTTCACACTTATTCTCCACTCATTCTGTCAGTGCAGTTCTTTTAAAAACTAGTGACTGGTTAACCTTAACAAGCTGCTGCTAGTGTTATCTAAAATCATACACACAATACATGTTAGCAGGAGCTAAGCTGACTACATGACTAGCTAATCTGTGTTCTCTGGACTGTTATACATCTCACATTAGCCACTAGACAGTTTTAGTTTAAACTGATATTCAGTAAATATCTGATTAATAGATAAATAAAATTAGATAAATAAATCCCTCGTTACTTCATATTTGTACAAGCTGCTGCTTTTAAGCCCTTGTGCAGGTGTGTAGAAGAGTGAAAAATAGAGTTACTGTTAATTCAACTCAAATGATCTTCACTCCACATTAGCAGCCTGTATACTGAATCTCACACTGAATACTGAGTGTGTTTATGTACTGAGATGAGAAACACAGATGATGATGTGGAGTTTATACAGTGTGGAGATCAGGAACACTTACACATACATACTGTAATCTCTTCTGTTCTGTCTCCATCAGTGACCTGACAGAGGTAATCTCCATCATCTGACCGTTTACAGTCTCTCAGCTGTAAGGAGACGTTTCCTCTCTCCAGCTCCTGAGTGAACAGACTCACTCTGCCCTCATAACCTCTCCCCTCTGTCACCTTACTGTTCTTATAAACACAAACACAGTCTGTCTCCTTAAACCACCGGATCTCCAAGTCAACAGCACTGATTTTAGGAGACAGACGACATGAGAGAGTGACAGCAGAGCGATTATACATCTCTGTATTACTGGGACCAATGAGTCTAAACTCATCTGTGTGGGGAAACACACACACACACACACACACACACACACAATTACATTAATCTTCAGTTGTAAATTCGTTCCTTGTATTTTAGTTATTAATGATGCATTTTAAACTGTTAGCCATTATAACATTATATAAACCTAACTGTAGTTTATATCTGAGATTTTACTGGTCCATAAAATAAACTTTAATAATAAATAAAAAAGGAAAATAATGTAAATAATATCTTAAATGGAGAATGTGAGAAGCTGTGAATTTCAGACTACAGGCTTACTGGAGATCTCGTTATTAAACACTTCAGGCTGTAAAGATGAACAGGTGTGTTTACTTTTGCACCTCCTTCCATACTCACCAATATATAGAACAGATTCTTCCATTTTCTTTCTCTCATCTTCTGTCCATTCTCTGTCTCTCTGAGGAAGTGAATAAAACAGTGTGAAGGTTTTATACATGACTCCATACTGTATGTAAATAAAGTGTTAAAAAAATATGGTGTTTCTCTGTTCAGATCACTGTGTGTGTGTGTGTGTGTGTGTGTGTGTGTGTGTGTGTGTGTGTGTGTGTGTGTGTGTGTGTGTGTAATATTACTAACAGTACACACTGAGCTGATTGATGTTGATTTAAACTGATATTGTATTCAGTAACACACTGAGTTTGAATGCAGCCAGCTGAAGAACACAATCATTAAACACTAAACTGAACCTTACAGGAGAGAGAAAAAAAATCATCTCCATGAGAATCAAGATGTTTGGTCTCATTTCTGCTGTGGTGACGTCACACAATATCACAATGAAGTCATGTTCTTATGCATCATAATCCACTGTTTCAGACATTTACATCTATTTTAAAAGACCTGATTGTGTTTAATGTTATTTTATGTTCATTAGCTGACTTTTATTTGTTCACAATCGTCAGTCAGCGATGATCAAAGAACACAAGAAACACAGGATAAAAGATTTTTTTTTATCCCAAAAGACCACCAGACTGATTATCTCCAACAATTTTTTATAGGGTGCCATTAATTTTAGCACAAAGATTTTAAGAAAAACGTTTTACTGTAACTTCATTTTGTTAGTTTTGTAGGCTGTCATTTTTCTTACATTTATTTTGTTTATGTTTTCACAAAGTGTTTAAACTCCTAGAAATAATAATTACATCATAACACCAGTAATAACAGCAGATTGCTAGCAAACAGTTTATCAACTGTGTTTCTAAAACAATCAAATGTAATTTTTTCAGCCACAATTAGCCATCACTGGGAGCTAGTTGCCATGGTAACTCATTTACCCCTCACTGATCACTGGTCTAATTATAACATAATTTATGATTTTTTTTTTATGCTGCTATCATCAGTAAGACATTAATGAATGTAATATTTTATAACAGTTTACTCACCTGTTCAACTTTAGCTACAGGGGGGGGGGGGGGGGGGAATAAGTTTGTTGAGATTATTAAAAATGCATTGTAATTTTCAGTATTTCTGTATTTTATCCTGTAGTTTTAGCTGTAAACATTCCTAAAAAGTCTGTTTTGATCCTGTACTGTATTGTTTCTCTTCTCTTTCTGCTCTTCAGGATCTTTCAGTATTAATGCAGTAAGAAACAAATTCCCCAGATGACTTACTTCCATTCTGTTCGAATCTCTTTCATGCAGCATTATCAAGTGTGACTCTCTAACTCACATCTCTCTGTAGTTCTGTTCACTACAGTAATGTTAGCCAGGATCAGTAACTTTAATACAGAGTTATTGTTATCAAATCACATTCAAACAAATACCTTCAGATTTTTCTCTCTCAGTATCAGTGTGTAGGTCAGATTTGTGTGTCTGTACAACACTAAATGACAAACTAGACACCAGCATGATGAATGTTCTGTTAGAGATCACAGTCTGTTGTGTTCACTACACTATGCTCATGATGCTCAGATATCTATGTGCTATTGCACTCTGAACACACAGCACAGTCTAATCTATTTCATCTGAACAATAAATATATTATTCATGCAGCATCAAGACATCACTAGCACAGAAAAGGGGTTTATACTCACGTCTCCAAATATCCTGTGAAAGTAAATAAAACTGTGTGAAGATTTTATGCATGATTACAAATGTGAATTGTTCCATGTGAAAATGTGGAAAGTAACTGTTACTCTGGTTAAAACACAGCTGATGTGTGTCTTAATAAAAAAGAGGAAAACTAGACAACAATCAGTCATCACACACAGTAAATCTGTATCATGTAGCATTGTGCTAATATACCGCTAGTTCCCCTTAAGGAAGAGAAATATCTTGTGATTTATTGGAAAATCCTATTTTCTGATCTCTGCATGTCTTTAAAAATAATGATGTAAAGGGAATTGGATTTGTTACAGTGACATAAGTATTAAATGTGAATGTACAAGTTATGTGATAAAGGAAGGAGAACGAGTTTAGACAAAAGCAGTGTTTGTAACCTGGACTAGTTTAGGAATTAGAATAGTTAGGATTTAAATAAACAAGGGCTATGAGTGCTACAGAACTGGGGACTAAATTGGTATTACAGGCCGGAGGAAAAAAACAGATTTGTTTTATTGTATTAATGTCTGAATTATTTTTGTTGGATTTGTGATGTGAATTTGTTTGCACATGGATTTAAATCCACCTGCCCCTGACTCTTCATTACAATTAATAAGTTCATTTAAGAGTTTGTTTTCTGTAAATGGCATATTGTCACTGCCAACTATTGTCCAATTTCCAAGTGGAATAAATCAACTTAAAGATAAAAGGAGAATTCACATTCTTAACTATTATTCTGTCCGTGTGGTTATTTCTGTTGTCTCTCTGCAAACTCTGGTTCATGTAGACTTCTGATCTGACCTAAACATTATGATGTGTATTCATCATAATCTGTCTCCTTCATATAAACATGATCTGTAAATCATCTGTATGTTTCTATTTCATTCCTGGATTAAAATGTAATATATGTGATAAGTTTATAAAATATCAGCTTTTACTATTAGTGTGAAGTCGAGTTATTTACTTACCCCTGTGAGAAGTATCATGTAAAACAACAGAGAGAAATGTAATGTTAGATAAAATACAATGAGGAAAACTTATGATTTACAGTCAGAACAGCTGATAAACAATCTTCACTCTGTGCTTTCAAAGATGTTCAGCTACAATTTTAACTATTTTAATAAAATATAACAACAGATAGTGAATCATTATAAATAGTTTATATTAAATAATGAAAGACTTCATGAGGTGTTTTTACTCAGTGCAGTAACACAGATCTGTGATCAGCTGCTGAATAAAACACTCCATATGAAGTGAAGATGCTGAACATCACCATATTTTAACCCCATTTCTATCTGTATCAGGGAAAAATAAAGACAAGTTCTACTGTCTTCCATAAATGTCCATGTCTCCATGTTTCACAGAAGTGCTGCTTTGATTTGGATCATGAACAGTTTTCTTTTCACTTCACACTTTCCTCTTTTCATCACTCTGCTACAGCTTAGTCTTTGTCTCATCTGTCCATCATCTACTTTTTAACAAAGAAAGCCGTTATTGTTGCTGGGGATTTTAATCACTGCAATTTAAGATCTTTTCTGCCAAAATTCCAACAGAATGTGTCATGTTTCACCAGGGGACAAAAAACTCTGGATCATGTATATACAAGTGTGGTCGATGCTTACAATGTCACATCCCTCCCCCACCTCGGACAATCAGACCATCTCTCATTGTTCCTACTGCCCAAGTACTCTCCAGTCATCAGACGTGTGAAACCCACTATCAGGACTGTTAAAGTTTGGATGGATGGGGCTGATGCTTCTCTCCAGCAGCAGTTCTCACACACAGACTGGAGTGAATTCGCTTCACAGGCCCCGACTGATTCCGTCACCAACATCAACACCTACACCAACGCTCTCCTTGATCACATCAATAGCTGTGTGGATCGGGTGACTAGACTAAAAAAACATCAAAGTCTTCCCCAATCAGAAGCCATGGATGAACCAGGAGGTCCATCTCCTGCTCAAAGCACGCAATACAGGTCTGGAGAACGGGGGGCCTACAGCGTCACCAGAGCCGATCTGAGGAGGGGAATCTGCAAAGCCAAACATGCTTACAAACAGCAGATTGAGGAGCACTTCAACTCTGCTGACTCCCGATGCATGTGGCAAGGAATACAGGCTATCACTTACCACAAACCACCGCTCTGCCTCACTCCCCAACAAGCTCAACCTCTTCTATGCTCGCTTTGAAAAGGTGAACATGGAGCCCTTGTTCAAAACAGAGCCGTTATCAGGTGAGCAGCCTCTTACACTCTCCACCTCTGAAGTGTGCGCCACCCTGGGACGGGTGAATGTAAGGAAAGCAGCTGGCTCTGATGGCATCCTTGGTCGTGTACTAAGAGCATGCACGGAGCAACTGCCCGAGGTCTTCACGGACATCTTTAATCTGTCCTTGGCCCAGGAAATCGTCCCCACCTGCTTCAAGTCTGCTACTATCGTGCCGGTGCCAATGCACTCCACTGCAACAGAAATGGCTGACTTTTGTCCCGTCGCACTCACACCTGTCATCGACAAGTGCTTCGAAAGACTGGTCCTCACCCACCTTAAAGCCTGTCTGCCACCCAGCCTGGACCCTTACCAATTTGGTTATCACCCAAATAGATCAACTGAGGATGCCATATCCACTGCACTTCATTCTGCCCTGGCTCACTTGGATAAATCTGACACCTATGCCAGGATGCTGTTTTTTGATTTCAGCTCAGCTTTTAATACAGTCAGTTCTTCCAAGCGAACAGTGAAGCTGGAACAACTTGGCATCAACACACAACTCTGCAATTGGATTCTGGACTTCCTCATGAACAGATCACAGTCTGTTCGTTTGAACACTGTCACCTCCTCCAGTCTCACCATCAGCACTGGGGACTTTCAGGGATGTGTATTGTCTCCACTGCGATACTCCCTTTTCACCCATGACTGCATACCTGTCTATACCTCAAACAGCATTATAAAGTTCGCAGACGACACCACAGTGGTAGGCCTGATTGAAGGTAACGACGAGACGGCTTACAGGGAGGAGATCCAGCACCTAGTAGCATGGTATGAGGACAATAAGCTGGAACTTAACACCAGAAAGACCAAGGAGGTCATTGTGGATTTCAGACGTGCTGGCAATCACACTCATCCCCCAATTCACATCAACAGAACTGCTGTTGAGCGTGTACCCAGCTTCAAGTTCCTTGGAATACACATCTCTGAGGACCTCACATGGTCTCTGAACATTTCCATCCTGATCAGAAAGGCCCAACAGCACCTATATTTTCTGAGGAGTCTTAAAAAGTCTCGTCTGTGCTACAGGATCCTGGAGAACTTTTACCGCTGTACCATTGTTACGCCTTTATGTTTTGAATTTTGCTTATTATTTTTGTGACTGTCACTGGTGTCTTTCGGTGTCTGGTTCTTGTTTCAGTCCCTCCAATTACGTCACATATCCGCCTGCATGCCATTGGACGATCATCACATGACACTCTATGCCCCGCCTCTTCGTCGTGCTATTGGCTGGCAGCGAATTTCAGGTGGACATTTAAACCACGTCGGTGAAAGTGAAAGGCGCTCAATCAAACATAGCACACAGTCTACAGAACAAACTAGCAGCCCAATATTACCTAGCTTTGTGTGTTACTTTGCTTCTCACTGCTATACGTTCAGCTTTTTCTCTCTCAGTATCAGTGTGTAGGTCAGATTTCTGTGTCTGTACAACACTAAATGACAAACTAGACACCAGCATGATGAATGTTCTGTTAGAGATCACAGTCTGTTGTGTTCACTACACTATGCTCATGATGCTCAGATATCTGTGTGCTATTGCACTCTGAACACACAGCACAGTCTAATCTATTTCATCTGAACAATAAATATATTATTCATGCAGCATCAAGACATCACTAGCACAGAAAAGGGGTTTATACTCACCAAACAAATCAGCCTGTGAAAGTAAATAAAACAGTGTGAAGATTTTATGCATGATTACAAATGTGAATTGTTCCATGTGAAAATGTAGAAAGTAACTGTTACTCTGGTTAAAACACAGCTGATGTGTGTCTTAATAAAAAAGAGGAAAACTAGACAACAATCAGTCATCACACACAGTAAATCTGTATCATGTAGCATTGTGCTAATATACCGCTAGTTCCCCTTAAGGAAGAGAAATATCTTGTGATTTATCCGAAAATCCTATTTTCTGATCTCTGCATGTCTTTACCAATATACAGTATGTCAGTATTTGTACATTTCCCCCTGTGTATTTTATATATAGTGAAATATTTTGTAATATATCTCTGTGCTATTGTAGTAGATAAAGGAATATACAGAATATCAGATTCTGACTGCCTTTAATTATAAACACAGACATTTATCAATGTAAAACCTGAACAGATAACAGAATGATGTTCTTTACTGCTGTGATTTATGTTTATTGTTTAACATTCTAATGGAGTCTGTCAGTGGTGTGTGTTATATGCTGCGTGTAAACGTCTCTGTACATTATTACACTGCAGTGAGGTTACACACAGGTGCATTGTGGGAAAGAAGCTGACTGATGGAAGTGGAATCTCACTTACTGATCAGACTCCTTCACATAAACATGACCTGAAAATCATCTTTATGTTTCTATTTGATTCCTGGATTAAAATGTAATAGATGTGATAAGTTTATAAAATATCAGCTTTTACTATTAGTGTGAAGTCGAGTTATTTACTTACCCACACTGTGAGAAGTATCATGTAAAACAACAGAGAGAAATGTAATGTTAGATAAAATACAATGAGAAAAACTTATGATTTACAGTCAGAACAGCTGATAAACAATCTTCACTCTGTGCTTTCAAAGATGTTCAGATACAATTTTAACTATTTTAATAAGATATAACAACAGATAGTGAATCATTATAAATAGTTTATATTAAATAATGAAAGACTTCATGAGGTGTTTTTACTCAGTGCAGTAACACAGATCTGTGATCAGCTGCTGAATAAAACACTCCATATGAAGTGAAAATGCTGAACATCACCATATTTTAACCCCATTTCTATCTGTATCAGGGAAAAATAAAGACAAGTTCTACTGTCTTCCATAAATGTCCATGTCTCCATGTTTCACAGAAGTGCTGCTTTGATTTGGATCATGAACAGTTTTCTTTTCACTTCTAACTTTCCTCTTTTCATCACTCTGCTACAGCTTAGGGTGCTTTCACACCTGCCTTGTTTAGTTTGGTTGAATCGTACCAGAGTTCGATTGCTCATTTGGTGCGGTTCATTTGGGCAGGTGAGAATGCAGCAATCGAACTCTGGTGCACCCCAGGAGCGGACCAAACAAGCGTATCGAGACCTCCTTGAAGAGGTGGTCTCGGTACGCTTTCAAACAAACTCTGGTACGGTTCGTTTTTGGTGAGAACACGATACGAGACCGAATACACCTAACTGCAAAAAGTATTGCGCATTTTGGACTAAACCAGCTGCCGTAGTGGGTCATTGGCAATATTTTCGGAAGATGAGCATGTCACAGTTTCGCAAAAGTAATGCTCGCCGCCTCCTGGTGTCTTGTGATGCGTCTTCGCCATTTGCAGTGCATTAAAATGATATTTTACCAATCGAGAAGCAGATTAGGAAATACGCGCAAAGACGTGTGGCCAGTGAGTGATGTGGATGTTATCACATGACTGCATTTTGGTTCGTTTCAACTGGTGCGGAACAGAACGATCAGTGTGGTGTGAAAAGGAACCAAAACTCATAAAAAGCTACAATGTATAATTCTTTTGCTTTTGGTCCGAACCAAATGAACCGAACTATAGATGTGAAAGCACCCTTAGTCTTTGTCTCATCTGTCCATCATCTACTTTTTAACAAACTGGAATCTGCTCCTTTGCTCTTGAACTTTATCCGTGTGTTTATCTGTCTATTGGATAAAGACTTGGAGGTCATGCTGGGGGATTTTTGTTCTGTGTCTCAGATCTCTACAGACTTTCACTGAGGTTTATGTTTAATCGTTATACATGGTGTTTATTCATTGTGTAGAAAATATTGGAGTTTCTTTACTCATTGTTGTGAATGTCACAGTTTCTGGGCACAAGGTAAAAGAGCAAAACCTCTCACTTTCAACAAGAGCTAGTCTTTTTCCTAGCGTTATCCGGTTAGCTCAAACTGACTCTGTCTGATTCTGCAGCAGTCTGATCACCGATGTCGCAGTGTAACTCTGATCATTCTGACTGTGTTCATTCAAACACAGCACACAGTCTACAGAACAAACTAGCAGCCCAATATTACCTAGCTTTGTGTGTTGCTTCCCTTCTCACTGCTATATGTTCAGCATTCAGTAGCGGTTCTATACCATTTCAACGGGGGGTGGGGGTGGGGCAAGCTGGGGCCAGTTGTACTGTTAGAGGGGCCAGTTACATTTAGACCTTATTATTTTCTGCACTGCACTGCAGGCATTAACAGGCAAAATACCATGTTTATAATCATTCAACTATGTATTTGCTTTTCAATCTTATTTTTTACATTTGCATTACATATACAGTATCAGTGACAAATCTAGCCATGGGGGTCACAGTCCAGTGACTTCTGTGCTGGTCCCAAGCCCGGATAAATAGAGAGGGTTGCGTCAGGAAGGGCATCCGGCGTGAAACATTGCCAAATGTAACCATGCGAATCGTCAATACGAATTTCATACCGGATCGGTCAAGGCCCAGGTTAACAACGACCGGCATCAGCGCCGTTGACCTACAGGGCACCAGTGGAAATTGGGCTACTGTTGGTCGATGAAGTAGAGGAGGGAGGAGAGTGCACAGACAGAGAGAGAAGAGGAAAGGTAAGAGTGTAGGACTGAGAATAGGAACTTTGAATGTTGGTACTGTCGGAACTCAGAGCCGGTCTCCAAGTCGACACATCACAGGGTGATCTCCACACTTAGACTTTTTGGTTACTAAAGACTGTTTTAGTTAAACTTAACTGTTAACTCTATAATTACTACAAAAATACTGAGAAAACTCCTCAGACCTGGATGAGAATGAGCAAACTTCTTTATTGTGGTCAATCAGCCAACAAATTATAATTTGCCAAATTCAAAGTAACAAATTGCCAAATTAAAAGTAACAAATTGCCAAATTAAAAGTAACAAATGAAAACCCCCAAAAAGAGCATGTCATGCAAAATCAATCAAGAAAAACAAGAACTCTCGCGACGTCCTTGCAAAAAATAAAAACCACCCACATTGACCCGCGGACACGGGCACGCGCGCCCCCACACGCACACACACACCGTCGCCCCCGAAGAACCAAAAAAAAACCTCAGATATCTTCTCAATATATACCCTGGCACTCCTAGGAGCCCAGGTGCCATATCACCTTATTTACCGGAATCATCTCCTATGTTTTCTAAATACACTGACCCAATTTCCCCTTATTTCCCATTACCTTTCACCCATATGCCCATTTATGGATTTTCCTCCCCTTATTTTTCATGACCTCAGACTAAACACCTGTACCTTCTTCGGTCTGCACAACAAGTTTATGAGCACCACATGCCCATTTATGGATTTTCCTCCCTTTAGTTCTCAGGGCCTAGGTCTGTGGACCACTGTTTTTTTCATTCTACATAACATGTTATTGCTATGGACCAAGGTCTGAGAACCATGGTGTTCTTCATTTTCCATAACAATTTATGAGCTAAGGTCTGGGAACCATGGTATTTTCCCTTCTACATAACAAGTTGTTATTACAAATGTGCTCAGACTGACTAGGCCTGACGGCCCCGAATCTGGTTGCAATAAACATCTTTGGCCTACAACATCACCTACATATGTCTTATGACAGCAATTGTAATATTTTGCAAGGCCTAGTACTTTACTTTGGTTATAGTATTGTAAGGAATAATATTTTAATTATTTCTACTAAGATTTTTTTCCAACAGTACTATGACAGGGAAAGGTAGAGAGCTGGCTGATATGATGGAAGGAAGGTGGATATACTGTGTGTACAGGAGACCAAGTGGAAGGGTAGCAAGGCTCGTAGTATAGGAGCAGGATTCAAGCTGATTTATTATGGTGTGGATAGTAAGAGAAATGGGGTAGGTGTGGTCCTGAAGGAGGAGTTTGTGAGGAATGTTCTGGAGGTGAAGAGAGTGTCAGACAGGGTGATGAGTCTGAAGTTAGAGATTGAAGGGGTGATGTTGAATGTTGTTAGTGGTTATGCCCCACAGATAGGTTGTGAGTTAGAGGAGAGAGATTCTGGAGTGAATTAGATGAGGTGATGGAGAGTATTCCCACGGGTGAGAGAGTGGTGATAGGAGCGGACTTTAATGGACATGTTGGTGAGGGGAACACAGGCGACAAGGAGGTGATGGGCAAGCTTGGAGTTACGGAAAGGAACCTTTGAAAGACAGATGGTAGTGGACTTTGTTAAGAGCATGGACATGGCTGTGGTTAACACGTATTTTCAGAAGAGGGAGGAACATAGAGTGACTTACAAGAGTGGAGGTAGGAAAACACAGGTAGACTACATCCTATGTAGAAGAGGCAATCTGAAAGAGATTAGTGACTGTAAAGTGGTAGTGGGAGAGAGTGTAGCCAAACAGCATAGGATGGTGGCGTGTAGGATGACTCCAATGGTCTGTAAGAGGAAGAGGTCAAAGTTAGAGAGGAAAGAAAAAAGAGTAGAAGGGGTGAACTCTGTGGAACAAGAAGTAGATAAGATTAGAAAGGATGAAGTCAGGAAGGCTTTGAAGAGGATGAAAAGGTAGAGGTCTGGAAGTGTCTAGGAGAGGCAGCAGTGGAATTTTTAATTAGTTTGTTCAACAGGGTTTTAGAGAGTGATTGGATGCCTGAGGAATGGAGAAGGAATGTGTTAGTGCCCATCTTTAATAATAAGGGTGATGTGCAGAGTTGCAGCAACTATAGGGGGATAAAGTTGATGAGCCATACAATGTAGCTGTGGGAAAGAGTAGTGGAAGCTAGGTTAAGGATGGTGGTGGAAATTTGTGAGCAGCAGTATGGGTTCATGCCCAGAAAGAGCACAGCAGATGCAATTTTTGCTCTGAGAATGTTGATGGAGAAGTATAGGGATGGTCAGAGGGAGTTGCACTGTGTGTTTGTGGACTAGAGAAAGCGTATGACTGGGTGCCAAGAGAAGAGCTGTGGTACTGCATGAGGAAGTCAGGAGTAGCAGAGAAGTATGTTTGAGTGGTGCAGCACATGTATGAGAGGAGCAGGACAGTGGTGAGGTGTGCCGTTGGTCAGACAGAAGAGTTCAAAGTGGAGGTGGGACTGCATCAGGGATCAGCTCTGAGCCCCTTCCTGTTTGCTATAGTGATGGACCAGTTGTCAGAGGAGGTCAGACAGGAGTCTCCTTGGACGATGATGTTTGCAGATGACATTGTGATCTGTAGTGAGAGCAGGGAGCAGGTGGAGGAACACCTGGAGATTTGGAGGTTTGCGCTGGAGAGAAGAGGAATGGAAGTCAGTCGTAGTAAGAGTGTGTGAATGAAAGGGAGGGAAGTGGAACAGTAAGGTTACAAGGTGAAGAAGGTGCAGGAGTTTAAGTACTTGGGGTCAACAGTTCAGAGTAATGGAGAGAGTGGGAAAGACGTAAAGAAGCGAGTGCTGGCAGATTGGAGTGGGTGAAGAAATGTGTCAGGAGTTCTGTGTGATAGGAAAATATCAGGGAGAATCTAGGGGAAGTTGTATAGGACAGTGGTGAGTCCGGCCATGCTGTATGGTTTAGAGACAGAGTCACTGAAGAAGAGACAGGAGTCAGAGCTAGAGGTAGCCGAACTGAAGATGTTGAGGTTCTCTTTGGGAGTGACAAGATTGGACAGGATTAGGAACGAGTACATCAGTGGGACAGCTCATGTTGGACGTTTGGGGGACAAAGTTAGGGAGGCCAGATTAAGATGGTTTGGACATGTTCAGAGGAGGGAGAGTGGGTATGTTGGTAGGAGAATGTTGGACATGGAGCTGCCAGGCAGGAGGCAAAGAGGAAGGCCAAAGAGGAGGTATATGGATGTAATTAATGAGGATTTGAAGCTAGTGGGTGCAAGTGTTGGGGATGCAGAAGATAGGGATAGGTGGAGAGAGATGATTCGCTATGGCGACCCCTGAAGGGAAAAGCCGAAAGAAGAAGAAGAAGATGCAGAATCAGTCACAATAACTGTATTCTACGATTTTTGTGTTTTTTTGCAAAAAGATCAGCAAATTCATCTAAATTTAAGGCCTTTGCCCTCCTTGACTCAATACTTAAAACACCTAAACTGCTCAATCTGTCATCTGACATTGTGGATCTGAGATGGGTTTTCACCAGCTTTAGTGCAGAAAAACTCTGGTCACAAGAAGCAGTACTAACAGGGATTAAACAGCATAGTTTAAAAAGCTCAAAGAAAACCTCTTTAAAAGATTCAATGAATAATGCCAGCTATACTTACTGGAGGGTTTCTGCATGCCACTCTGTATTTTCCTTTATAAAATTCTTCTGAACTGATGTAGTTCATACCCCAAGTCCTCAATATTTGATTCATACATTCTAGCAAATGGAAACAGGGACTTTTCTTTGAGAAACACATCACCTCTATTCCTCTATTCCACTATTCCTTCACTCTCAGTCTCAGTCTCTCCAATGGACAACTCTTCCTGCTCTCTCTCTGCAGGCTCTTTGCTCTCTCCACACCTGAACCATCTGGCTCTGTCTCAGTCTCTACCTTATCTTTTCTTTGGAAGAATGACCTGATGTCCTTCTTTCTCTTCATTTTGGTAAGAACTATAGAGCAAAAGCAATGGGGACCAAGAAGCTTATGAATTAATTTACTGAAAATAACTGACTTGCTAGGTAACTAACTATGTCTAAAAATTTAATGTTACAACTCGTTTACTGTTGTACAGTAAACACTCAGAACCATGAGTTTGTTGATCATATATTTTATCCCTTTTCAAACTGCCACAAACAAACAAACGGCCAGGTTGAGATTAGCTGATCTAACCTTATGCATTTACATATGCATTACTCCTCTAATGCATTTAATACAAATACAACATATTAACAACTTTGCTCAGCTCTATATTTCCTTCTTTGCTTGAAGTCATCAACTATAATATTCGTGCAAAAACTTCTGAGGAGAAAAACACCTGCAGATGAATGTTCTATGATACTGTTGTGTTCCGCTTTAAGCGGTCCCTCTAAAAATGTGTTGGTTACATTTCCATAGTTTTGTAAAAATTATTTCACACTCCATTTAGGGGGGCCACAAGGGGGCCCAACTTGTTGTCACAGGGGCACTGGCCCCCCCTACCCACCCGGAACACCCCCACACACACACACACCACCACCCCACGGCCAGCCCCCAGAACCGCTAATCACATATCTGTGTCTCTACAACACTAAAGGACAAACTAGACACCAGCATGATTGTGTTCACTACACTATGCTCATGATGCTATTGCACTCTGAACACACAGCACAGTCTAATCTATTTCATCTGAACAATAAATATATTATTCATGCAGCATCAAGACATCACTAGCACAGAAAATGGGTTTATACTCACCGATCGGATCAGGCTGTGAAAGTAAATAAAACATGCATGATTACAAATGTGAATTGTTCCATGTGAAAATGTGGAAAGTAACTGTTACTCTGGTTAAAACACAGCTGATGTGTGTCTTAATAAAAAAGAGGAAAACTAGACAACAATCAGTCATCACACACAGTAAATCTGTATCATGTAGCATTGTGCTAATATACCGCTAGTTCCCCTTAAGGAAGAGAAATATCTTGTGATTTATTGGAAAATCCTATTTTCTGATCTTTGCATGTCTTTACCAATATACAGTATGTCAGTATTTGTACATTTCCCCCTGTGTATTTTATATATATAGTGAAATATTTTGTAATATATCTCTGTGCTATTGTAGTAGATAAAGGAATATACCGAATATCAGATTCTCACTTCCTTTAATTATAAACACAGACATTTATCAATGTAAAACCTGAACAGATAACAGAATGATGTTCTTTACTGCTGCCTCGTCTATATACTGGTTACGACAGCATGTGACATGTCGCAGTAGATTAGAGAAGATGCGTGATCTCCTTCTGTTTTTCTCTCTTTAATAAAAATGTACATTAACCCTGTTGGATATGTTTACACACCCTTTTCTAATTTCTAATGTGGCAGTGTTCAGAATCGACCAATCACGTTCAAACTCTTGTTAAATACTCAATAGAAAATACTTGCTTTCAATTAAAATGACTGATGGACACCAAATAAAGTACAGCTGGTCCTGTAGGATTGTTCATTTTAGTAACTGGAAAAGCCATGGGGCTGCAAAGAGCTGACAAAGCAGGTACAGGATCTCATTGTTGAGAAATATCAATTAGGAGAGGGTTACAAACAAATTTCCAGACATAGAATATACCATGGAACACTGGAAAGATGAAAATCAACACGTTCTAAAATTATTCAGAAACCCATCGGAAAACTGGTCAGGGAGGCTGTCAAGAAGCCCAATATAAGGTTCTTCATATGTCTGAACTACAGGTTAGAGTGACAAGATGGAAGTCTGTTTTATTCAACAACAAATAAATAAACAAAAAAAAACATCCAAGCCTGGCTAAAGTTATCAACAAAATATATCCAATCTCCCAAAACTATGTGGAATAATGTTTTATGGTCTGATGAGACTAAAGTTAAACCTTTTGGCCATAATAGCAAAGATATGTTCAGCACAAAGACACCACATCACCAGAAGATCTCCATCCCCACAGTGAAGCATGGAGGTGGCAGCATCATTCTTTGGGGTTGCTTTTCTTCAGCTGGAACTGGGGCTTTAATCAGACTGGAGGTAATAATGAATAGCTCCAAATACAAGT
Organism: Tachysurus fulvidraco; assembly: GCF_022655615.1. Classification (NCBI taxonomy): domain Eukaryota; kingdom Metazoa; phylum Chordata; class Actinopteri; order Siluriformes; family Bagridae; genus Tachysurus; species Tachysurus fulvidraco. The sequence goes on from NC_062543.1 coordinate 14,392,812, forward strand.
CAGTTTTGGTGCAAAACCTTTAGGCTTCTGCTAAAACACCTAAGATGAAGACGAATTTGACCTTTCAGCAGGACAACGACCCGAAGCACAAACACAAATCAACAAAGGAATGACTTCACCAAAACAAGCTCAAGGTTTAGGAATGGCCGCCAGAGTCCAGATCCAAATCCAATCAAAAATCTGTGGTTTGACCTGAAGAGGGCTGTACACAGGAGATGCCCAGACAATATGACAGAGTCAGAATGCTTTTACAAGGAAGAACGTCAAAATATTGCTGAGTCACGATGAGTTAAACTGATAAAATCTCTTGTTATAACTCTTAAAAAGATTTAATGATGTGATAAAATCTAAAGGTGCTTAAAATAAGTATAGATGTAGGGGGGTGTGAACTTATACAACCGAGTTATTGTACTTAATTTTATTTTTTTACCCTAAAATAACTTTAATATATAAGTTGCGATTTCACTAGAAAAGTGGAAAAGATTCTGATTTGATTTTTCTTGTTTTAATTTATTACACAACAAAAACTTGCGATTTCAACAGAGGTGTGTAAACATTTCTATTACAAATGTTTATGTTTCTATTTGATTCCTGGATTAAAATGTAATATATGTGATAAGTTTATAAAATATCAGCTTTTACTATTAATGTGAAGTCGAGTTATTTACTTACCGCTGTGAGAAGTATCATGTAAAACAACAGAGAAATGTAATGTTAGATAAAATACAATGAGGAAAACTTATGATTTACAGTCAGAACAGCTGATAAACAATCTTCACTCTGTGCTTTCAAAGATGTTCAGCTACAATTTAAACTATTTTGATAAAATATAACAACAGATAGTGAATCATTATAAATAGTTTATATTAAATAATGAAAGACTTCATTAGGTGTTTTTACTCAGTGCAGTAACACAGATCTGTGATCAGCTGCTGAATAAAACACTCCATATGAAGTGAAAATGCTGAACATCACGATATTTTAACCCCATTTCTATCTGTATCAGGGAAAAATAAAGACAAGTTCTACTGTCTCCCATAAATGTCCATGTCTCCATGTTTCACAGAAGTGCTGCTTTGTTTTGGATCATGAACAGTTTTCTTTTCACTTCACACTTTCCTCTTTTCATCACTCTGTTACAGCTTAGTCTTTGTCTCATCTGTCCATCATCTACTTTTTAACAAACTGGAATCTGCTCCTTTGCTCTTGAACTTTATCTGTGTGTTTATCTGTCTATTGGATAAAGACACTGAGGTCATGCTGGTGGATTTTTGTTCTGTGTCTCAGATCTCTACAGACTTTCACTGAGGTTTATGTTTAATCGTTATACATGGTGTTTATTCATTGTGTAGAAAATATTGGAGTTTCTTTGCTCATCAATCTACAGAACAAACTAACAGACCAATATTACCTGAAGTTTGTGTGGTTTTGGTTCTTCTTGCTATAATCACCAGTTTCTACTGGATGTGTTTGATATGTAATTTAATTTCCTCTCTGATGTAAAAATGTCTCTGTTTCAGTTTAAACTGATAATGAGTCAGTCTCTGATTATTAGCTTCAGTAGATCAGATTGTGTTCATTAATGACTGTTTGTTATAAAACCTTCAGCTTTTTCTCTCTCAGTATCAGTGTGTAGGTCAGATTTGTGTGTCTGTACAACACTAAATGACAAACTAGACACCAGCATGATGAATGTTCTGTTAGAGATCACAGTCTGTTGTGTTCACTACACTATGCTCATGATGCTCAGATATCTATGTGCTATTGCACTCTGAACACACAGCACAGTCTAATCTATTTCATCTGAACAATAAATATATTATTCATGCAGCATCAAGACATCACTAGCACAGAAAAGGGGTTTATACTCACCAAAATCTGAAAACTGTGAAAGTAAATAAAACAGTGTGAAAATTTTATGCATGATTACAAATGTGAATTGTTCCATGTGAAAATATGGAAAGTAACTGTTACTCTGGTTAAAACACAGCTGATGTGTGTCTTAATAAAAAAGAGGAAAACTAGACAACAATCAGTCATCACACACAGTAAATCTGTATCATGTAGCATTGTGCTAATATACCGCTAGTTCCCCTTAAGGAAGAGAAATATCTTGTGATTTATCCGAAAATCCTATTTTCTGATCTCTGCATGTCTTTACCAATATACAGTATGTCAGTATTTGTACATTTCCCCCTGTGTATTTTATATATATAGTGAAATATTTTGTAATATATCTCTGTGCTATTGTAGTAGATAAAGGAATATACAGAATATCAGATTCTGACTGCCTTTAATTATAAACACAGACATTTATCAATGTAAAACCTGAACAGATAACAGAATGATGTTCTTTACTGCTGTGATTTATGTTTATTGTTTAACATTCTAATGGAGTCTGTCAGTGGTGTGTGTTATATGCTGCATGTAAACGTCTCTGTACATTATTACACTGCAGTGAGGTTACACACAGGTGCATTGTGGGAAAGAAGTTGACTGATGGAAGTGGAATCTCACTTACTGATCAGACTCCTTCACATAAACATGACCTGAAAATCATCTTTATGTTTCTATTTGATTCCTGGATTAAAATGTAATATATGTGATAAGTTTATAAAATATCAGCTTTTACTATTAGTGTGAAGTCGAGTTATTTACTTACCGCTGTGAGAAGTATCATGTAAAACAACAGAGAGAAATGTAATGTTAGATAAAATACAATGAGGAAAACTTATGATTTACAGTCAGAACAGCTGATAAACAATCTTCACTCTGTGCTTTCAAAGATATTCAGATACAATTTTAACTATTTTAATAAAATATAACAACAGATAGTGAATCATTATGTCAGAAAACTGAGGTGTCGTCATGTATTAAAACCCAGACCCAATCACAGGGAAGCTAAAAACACTGCATCAGTTACCTCAAAGTTAATACAGTGTTAGTAATAAAAATGTAACATGTTAAACTGTAATGTTATAATGTTCACAGGAATATTAATCTTATCATTGTTAGGAAAAAGTTTTAGATTTGACTCATGAATCACTGATTTGAGCTGCAGTACTTTACTCATCTGAATGAAGAAGTTCGCTCTTATTCTCCACTCATTCTGTCAGTGCAGTTCATTTAAAAACTAGTGACTGGTTAACCTTAACAAGCTACTGCTAATGTTATCTAAAATCATACACACAATAAATTAGTATGAATCTGAGTTACTGTTAGCTGCCTTAGTCAACCTCATCAACACTGTCCTGTTAATTATCACCATATAAATCTTATAAAACACATTTATTGTAGGGAAAATATGGAGGAGATATTAAGATGAACTGAGCTCATAATGAGTGTGGAGCTGTAAATTAAATGAAAGTTTGGATCATGTTCCATTCACTAACATGGGAACCAGAGGAGTTAATAATTGTACTGCAGACAGCCACTAGAGGGCGTCAGAGGCATTTTCGCTTCACATTTAACCCCCTGGTACGATGTCCACACTTCTAGGCAGTCAGTAGTGTGATTATTTTCTTTATGGGATTCAGCTTGTGTGTTTTGTACATGTGAGTTTGAATTATGTAATAAAATGTTGTACAGAAAACACAGCTCATGTTAGAGATTTTAATCTGTTTATAATAATAGTGAGTGTTTTTGTGTGATATTGATTCTTCCCTGATTAATACTTTCTATATTAAAATTTAGTGATAAATGATTTAATCATTCAGAAGCACTAACCTAGAGCTCTGAGCACCAAGTTAGATTTGGATCAGATCACATGTAACATGTATATAAATGAAAAGAGTCCATTTTAAGACACACAGAAACAGTTCATTAGGAATCTGCAGTCTGGCTGAATTCATTCATACTGGTAAAAATCTTTGTGTGTAAACACGACTAATGAAAGATGAGAGTCTACATTGTAGTGGGAGTCGTTCAGTTTCTCATTTCATGTTAATAACACAGTTATAAGGACAATACAGTTTGTGTTCTCCAGGTCTGTACCTTACTGTGTTAGTTTTAAAACAAATCATGTTGGAAAAGTCCAACACTACAACCTGTAACTCCTGATATTAGTCTCCACTCTGAATTTACAGACTTACAGAAGTAGAGAAATACATACACAGCATGTTAGCAGGAGCTAAGCTACTACATGACTAGCTAATCTGTGTTCTCTGGACTGTTATACATCTCACATTAGTCACTAGACAGATATACTTACACCAAAAGTCTTAATCATCAGCCAGACTGTGTTTTTTCCTCTACCTTTAAGCTAAATGTGTGTAGTTTGTTCTCAGTGCTGTATTTGGCAGTGATGTAGTCTGATCTACTGGATATACAGAAATTGTAATAATTTAAATGACACATTTAAATTAGTGACAGCAGAGTGATTAAACCAGACATGGGCAAACTACGGCCCGCGGGCCATATACGGCCCGTTGGCCTTTTTAATCCGGCCCGCCGAACTCGTCCACGTTATATTATTAAATAAAATTTTATTATAAAGACACCACAATCATTTTACCTAGCTGTAATTCCCATCTTTCCCCAGCAGATGGCGCACCCCGAAGACATTGACCCTTGAGTGTGATGCATTACGGTTACTCTCTACTTCATTTTGTCGCTTTGCACTTTCAGCACTTCAGTAAAAATGAGCGGACCGAAGAAAAGAAAAGTAGACAGAGAGTGCCGAGTGTTAAATAAAGAGTGGACAACAAAATATTTTTCACTGAAGTCCGATCAACAGCTGTATGTCTGATATGCCAAGAAACTGTAGCAGTTTTTAAAGAATACAACATCAGCCGTCATTTTCCCACAAAACATGCTAACTACGCTAGTAAACAGTCTCCACAAGAACGGGCGGCTACAGCACAGATTGACGGCTAATTTACAGACTCAGAAAAACCTTTTTCACAGACAAACTGCGATTCAAGAGTCAAGTACTAAGGCAAGTTTTTTGCTGGCATTCAAATTAGCAAAGGCCAGTAAGCCTTTCTCTGAAGGCGAATTTTTAAAAGAATGCATGGTTGAGACAGCAGGTCTCTTGTGTCCGGAGAGCAAAGGCAAACTTTTATGCTTCACTCAATGAAGCCACGTTTCCAAACCTCCGAAGGATGACACAGAAGATGCTGACGTTGTCTGGTTCAACATATGTGTGTGAACAGACATTCAGAGTCATGAACATCGACAAAGCCCGTCACAGATCCAAGTTTACTGACCAACACCTCCGATAATCTTCAGAATCGTCACAACAAATATAACACCAGACATTGATGCTGTTGCAAAAAAAGGAGCCCAACAACACGGTTCCCACTGAACCTGTATGGGAGTTTATTACTACGTTATTAAATTAATACATTTATAAAACAATTTTTACAATAAACTAAGCACAGTGGTGTTTTGCTGCCTGTTAAAGGCCAAATCTTTTCATGTAATGGTTTTTACATTTAATTTATATTATTTCACACAAACACACCAATCCCCTATTCTGGCCCGGCCCCTCTGTCAAATTTTAGAAACCATTGTGGCCCGCGAGTTAAAAAGTTTGCCCACCCCTGGATTAAACTCTCCACTGGGATCAATGAGATTAAACTTATCTGTGTGGGAAAACACACACACACACACACACAATTAGATTAATCTTCAATCTTCAAATAATATTGATAAATTTGTGTATTGATAAATTCTTTCTTTGTATTTTAGTTATTAATGATGCATTTTAAACTGTTAGTCATTATAACATTATATAAACCTAACTGTAGTTTATATCTGAGATTTTACCAGTCCATAAAATAAACTTTCTAAATAATGTAAATAATATCTTGAATAGAGAATGTGAGAAGCTGTGAATTTCAGACTACAGACTTACTGGAGATCTCTTATTAAACACTTCAGGCTGTAAAGATGAACAGGTGTGTTTACTTTTGTACCTCCTTCCATACTCACCAATCAGTAGAGCAGATTTCTCCATTTTCTTTCTCTCATCTTCTGTCCATTTTCTGTCTCTCTGAGGAAGTGAATAAAACAGTGTGAAGGTTTTATACATGACTCCATACTGTATGTAAATAAAGTGTTAAATAACATGAAGTGTTTCTCTGTTCAGATCACTGTGTGTGTGTGTGTGTGTGTGTGTGTGTGTGTGTGTGTGTGTGTGTGTGTGTGTGTGTGTGTGTGTGTGTGTGTGTGTGTGTAATATTACTAACAGTACACACTGAGCTGATTGAGGTTGATTTAAACTGATATTGTATTCAGTAACACACTGAGTTTGAATGCAGCAAGCTGAAGAACACAATCATTAAACACGTTATTAAATTAACGTTATTAAATTAATACATTTATAAAACAATTTTTACAATAAACTAAGCACAGTGGTGTTTTGCTGCCTGTTAAAGGCCAAATCTTTTCATGTAATGGTTTTTACATTTAATTTATATTATTTCACACAAACACACCAATCCCCTATTCTGGCCCGGCCCCTCTGTCAAATTTTAGAAACCATTGTGGCCCGCGAGTTAAAAAGATGTTTGGTCTCATTTCTGCTGTGGTGACGTCACACAATATCACAATGAAGTCATGTTCTTATGCATCATAATCCACTGTTCCAGACATTTACATCTATTTTTAAAGACACAATCAGTGTCTTTAGTGATGATCAGTGATGATCAAAGAACACAAGAAACACAGAAACTGAAAGAATTTTATGTTTTTTATCCCAAAAGACCACCAGACTGATCACCTCCAACAATTTTCTTTTAGGGTGCCATTAATTTTAGCTATTTTCTATTTTTCTATCTATTTTCAGATTTTAAGAAAAACCTTTTACTGTAACTTCATTTTGTTAGTGTTGTAGGTCGTCTGCATCGATCCTCAAGTTAAACTGAACACGTGTTAAACCTTTTCTGTGTCACTTTAAATGGAATTTAAAGAAAGTTTGCAGATAAACATCAAAGGAATGAAGGTCGTCATTTTTCTTACATTTATTTTTACGTTTCCACAAAGTGTTTACACTCCTAGAAATAATAATTACATCATAACACCAGTAATAACTGTTATATAATTATAACATAATTTATGATATTTTTATGCTGCTATCATCAGTAAGACATTAATGAATGTAATATTTTATAACAGTTTACTCACCTGTACAACACAGAAGTCTTTATCTACAGGAGGATGTGGGGAAAAAAGCACAATAAGTTTGTTGAGATTGTTAAAAATGCATTGTAATTTTCAGTATTTCTGTATTTTATCCTGTAGTATTAGCTGTAAACATTCCTAAAAAGTCTGTTTTGATCCTGTACTGTATTGTTTCTCTTCTCTTTCTGCTCTTCAGGATCTTTCAGTATTAATGCAGTAAGAAACAAATTCCCCAGATGACTTACTTCCATTCTGTTCGAATCTCTTTCATGCAGCATTATCAAGTGTGACTCTCTAACTCACATCTCTCTGTAGTTCTGTTCACTACAGTAATGTTAGCCAGGATCAGTAACTTTAATACAGAGTTATTGTTATCAAATCACATTCAAACAAAAACCTTCAGCTTTTTCTCTCTCAGTATCAGTGTGTAGGTCAGATTTGTGTGTCTGTACAACACTAAATGTCAAACTAGACACCAGCATGATGAATGTTCTGTTAGAGATCACAGTCTGTTGTGTTCACTACACTATGCTCATGATGCTCAGTGGTACATTAACAAGTAACTACAAAATTTAATTCTAATTAAATTCACTCTCACCTGTCTCTTCTGTCCTCTGTGGAGCTCCAGATTGCTCCTGTTGCTGGGAATAATAAAGTGTAAATGTGTTGTGAATGAGTTTAAAGATAAATTATAAAATAAAGAAAAGAACTGTTACTTTGTTCATAAAGCTGTGTGTTTGTTGTGTCTTTTACTCGATACGGTAAACGTCTCTGTACATTATTACACTGCAGTGAGGTTACACACAGGTGCATTGTGGGAAAGAAGCTGACTGATGGAAGTGGAATCTCACTTACTGATCAGACTCCTTCACATAAACATGATCTGAAAATCATCTTTATGTTTCTATTTGATTCCTGGATTAAAATGTAATATATGTGATAAGTTTATAAAATATCAGCTTTTACTATTAGTGTGAAGTCGAGTTATTTACTTACCGCTGTGAGAAGTATCATGTAAAACAACAGAGAGAAATGTAATGTTAGATAAAATACAATGAGAAAAACTTATGATTTACAGTCAGAACAGCTGATAAACAATCTTCACTCTGTGCTTTCAAAGATGTTCAGATACAATTTTAACTATTATAATAAAATATAACAACAGATAGTGAATCATGTGCTTCTACTAACACTGTACTAACTTTATTAACTTTGAGGTAACTGATGCAGTGTTTTTAGCTTCCCTGCATCAGTTACCTCAAAGTTAATCCAGTGTTAGTAATAAAAATGTAACATGTTAAACTGTACTGTTATAATTTTCCCAGGAATATTAATCTAATCATTGTTAGGAAAACATTTTAGAGATTTGACTCATGAATTACTGATTTGAGCTGCAGTACGTTACTCATCTGAATGAAGAAGTTCGCTCTTATTCTCCACTCATTCTGTCAGTGCAGTTCATTTAAAAACTAGTGACTGGTTAACCTTAACAAGCTACTGCTAGTGTTATATAAAATCATACACACAATAAATTAGTATGAATCTGAGTTACTGTTAGCTGCCTTAGTCAACCTCATCAACACTGTCCTGTTAATTATCACCATATAAATCTTATAAAACACATTTATTGTAGGGAAAATATGGAGGAGATATTAAGATGAACTGAGCTCATAAAAATGACTGTGGAGCTGTAAATTAAATAAAAGTTTGGATCATGTTCCATTCACTAACATGGGAACCGGAGGAGTTAATAATTGTACTGCAGACAGCCACTAGAGGGCGTCAGAGGCATTTTGCCTTCACATTATTTTCTTTATGGGATTCAGCTTGTGTGTTCTGTACATGTGAGTTTGAATGATGTAATAAAATGTTGTACAGAAAACACAGCTCATGTTAGAGATTTTAATCTGTTTAAAATAATAGTGAGTGTGTTTGTGTGATATCGATTCTTCCCTGATTAATACTTTCTATTTTAAAATATAGTGATAAATGATTTAATCATTCAGAAGCACTAACCTAGAGCTCTGAGCACCAAGTTAGATTTGGATCAGATCACCTGTAACATGTATATAAATGAAAAGAGTCCATTTTAAGACACACAGAAACAGTTCATTAGGAATCTGCAGTCTGGCTGAATTCATTCATACTGGTAAAAATCTTTGTGTGTAAACACGACTAATGAAAGCCGAGAGTCTACATTGTAGTGGGAGTCGTTCAGTTTCTCATTTCATGTTAATAACACAGTTATAAGGACAATACAGTTTGTGTTCTCCAGGTCTGTACCTTACTGTGTTAGTTTTAAAACAAATCATGTTGGAAAAGTCCAACACTACAACCTGTAACTCCTGATATTAGTCTCCACTCTGAATTTACAGACTTACAGATGTAGAGAAATACATACACAGCATGCTAGCAGGAGCTAAGCTGACTACATGACTAGCTAATCTGTGTTCTCTGGACTGTTATACATCTCACATTAGCCACTAGACAGATATACTTACACCAAAAGTCTTAATCATCAGCCAGACTGTGTTTTTTCCTCTACCTTTAACCTAAATGTGTGTAGTTTGGTTCTCAGTGCTGTATTTGGCAGTGATGTAGTCTGATCTACTGGATATACAGAAATTGTAATAATTTAAATGTCACATTTAGTGTGTAATTTAAATTCCTTTCTGATGTAAAAAAATGTCTTTGTTTTAGTTTAAACTGATATTCAGTCAATCTCTGAGTAACAGATAAATAAAATTAGATAAATAAATCCGTCGTTACTTCATATTTGTACAAGCTGCTGCTCTTAAGCCCTTGTGCAGGTGTGTAGAAGAGTGAAAAATAGAGTTACTGTTAATTCAACTCAAATAATCTTCACTCCACATTAGCAGCCTGTATACTGAATCTCACACTGAATACTGAGTGTGTTTATGTACTGAGATGAGAAACACAGACGATGATGTGGAGTTTATACAGTGTGGAGATCAGGAACACTTACTCATATATACTGTAATCTCTTCTGTTCTGTCTCCATCAGTGACCTGACAGAGATAATCTCCATCATCTAACCCTGTACAGTCTCTCAGCTGTAAGGAGACGTTTCCTCTCTCCAGCTCCTGAGTGAACAGACTCACTCTGCCCTCATAACCTCTCCCCTCTGTCACCTTACTGTTCTTATAAACACAAACACAGTCTGTCCCCTTAAACCACCGGATCTCCAAGTCAACAGCACTGATTTCAGGAGACAGACGACATGAGAGAGTGACAGCACAGCGCTTATACCACTCTCTATCACTGGGACCACTGAGTTTAAACTCATCTGTGTGGGAAAACACACACACACACACACACACACACACACACACACACACACACACACACACACAATTAGTTTAATCTTTAATCTTCAAATCATATTCATAAATTCGTTCCTTGAAATACAACTTACTGCTTGCAGTCGCCATCTTTATCTCTTTCTGTAGATTCAGACTAATAAAATCCTAAACACACACAGAGAGAGAGAGAGAGAGAGAGAGAGAGAGAGAGAGAGAGAGAGAGAGAGAGAGACCTCATGTTTAACACAAATACACGATAAGAAGGTAAGGAATTACACACAATTGGATCCGTTTGAGATTAGCTTGTACTTTAGCATGATGCTAACTCCTCTTACCTTTCCTGTTCCTCATATAAACACATCTGATACTTTAACTGAAGTGTTTCCACATTTCAGAGCGCCACATATTCGGTATTTAACTCATTAGGGTTTAAACACCGTGTTTAAAATGTCCCCTGTCTACATATACACATATATTCCTCCTGTATCAGTCCGTTACAGCAGGAAGTGTAATGGTGCAGTGACTCTGTCTGAGAGACGGAAACTATTTTTACATTCAGCTTCATTACAGAGAACTGAGACAAAGCTCCGCCCCTTCGCCTTGATAACCACGCCCCGTGAGTTCAGGCTTAATAGGTCTTATTATAAACATGTATGATAATAATAATGATAAAAACAAAAAACAAAAGATAAATACATTTAGAAAACTCCCAAAGCTTCAGAAACTGGTAGGTTTAGAGTGATGATGCAGACCTTCCTTGTACCCTGAGATGATTTTAAAGCAAGAATATGCATAAATGTTTTGTACAATACCTTGTTAATAGTTGTCTGATTTTTCTAGATGCTGTAAAACGTTTCTTGTGTAATTTTGGTCCATTTCATTAGCCTGGCATGTGATTATCTATGTGATTAACTACATGTAAACACCCCCCCACCCCCCCCGCCACACACACACACACACACGCACACAAACAAAATAAAATAACAATAATATAATTAAATTAGATCATTTGCAATCAACGCTAAGAATCAGGATGAAATTCAGGCTTCCACACAACACAATAAAACCATTCATTGACAGTTTTTATTTCTTTTCTAATACAAATAAAAACAACTCCAGTTATGAACAGAATACAGTGTGCATGTGAACATTGTGAGTAGTAGGTTTTATTAAAAAATGTGCCACAGCTCCTTAACTTAGCTCATCATTCACATTTTGAATGAATGCTTGCTTAAAGTTTAAGCATTTCTTTAATGAGGTTTGACCTTTAGATAAAAATTTTGATGCTCCTTTGATTTCAAACCTTATTCATGGGAAACCCTGACAATGTGAACTGATTTTTTTTTTATTTATCCAAAATGATTCCAATTTATTGTCAAAATTGAGTAGTTCACGAACAGACTATGTACATTAAGTCAGTTAACGTGTTTAATATCCAGATTTTTTTTTTTTTTAAATCAAGCAGTTCTGCATGAGGCCCTAAACTTGATTTGTAACAAAACACAGTCATGGAACAAAAAAAAGAACCAACACCAACAGAAAATCAAATAATGTTTTATAAAACCAAAACCAAACCAAAAAATATGCTGAAGATCTGCAGACACATTCAGGAATCCAGGATGGGGTGTTAAATCATGACTCCAGTAAGAACAGTCCAGTCCAAAAAAATCAGTAGTTACATGATTGATGATTGACGTTTTTGTCGTTACGGTTACGGGTTATTTTAGCCATGTCTGGATAAAGGAAAAAGTCTCAAGTCTACTTTACTTTTGGCTGCTCTTAAGTGTTTTTACTGGTAAACGATGATTTGGATGATATCAAGTCCATTAGCATTTACTATTTGGTGAGGATTCAGAGTACTGAGTGATAAAGATCTGATCTCGTCATCTTAACTGCTTATGTTTACATGGATTAGTCAAGAAGCAAGTGCAGATCCGGGTTCTCCTCTGGTTATACAGGCAAGAACTATTGTGACTCCTGGGTGGTGACCAGGTTGGTATCCATGACTTTGCATCATTTCCAGAGAAGGAACCAAGTCAGGACAGTAAGCCTAGATGGGTAGTGGGTGTGGCTGAAGGGTGTTATATGTGAATATGTCAAACATTGCTTGGATTCTGTAGCAATCAAATGTCACATCTTTTAAAAATAATTTGTAGACAACACTGAAGACCTGAACTGAAGAACCTTTAAGATTATTAGCAAGATTTATTAGCTCAACTCATAATGCTAATGCGATCTGGATGCTTATTCGAGATGATTCATCTGTTCAATTAACGTTCTGAGAGAAAACAAAACCTCACAGCAGGATCAAGGCATATGTGTCTCATGTTATACTGATTTAATTAGAAACAAATACGTTGTTGGAAAAAAAACGTTCCATAAAAACAAAAAATAAACCTATACTGAAAAAGAAAATGTGTGTTAAACTAATTTAAACACTTTCAGCCCTGTGTAAAATCCCAAGGTGTGATTTCCAGCAAAACTTGCCAGTGGAGATGGGGACAGGCTTGAAATTTAGTAGATAAAGATGACTTGCTTGTTCCCCCCTTATGGATACAGGTTACGTGTGGTTGTGTCAAGCTCTCAAGATATCGATGAGAACTCCTTCAATAGAACATCCTGACTCAGGGTGTTGAGAGAAACGTTCTTCCTCACGTTCAGACTGATGGAGCGTACCAACTCCTTGAAGAATGCTGTTTCTTTGGGCTGCTCCGAATAGCGCTCGAATTGGTCCAAACCATCCTGCAGCTTCAGAGTCAGAGTGTCGTAGTTGGAGCGTACCACTTCCAGCACCTGATCTTCTGACAGTTGTGATATGTGGTTAACGGCGGCGTAGGACTCGATCTTCGGGTTGAAATGGTTGATGATGGCTCGGACGTTAACCAGCGCGTGCGTGACTTTGCTCGCCGGTTCCTTCCACTGGCCGACGTTGGTGGAGACTCTGAGCACCATGCAATACAGGTTATCAAATACCTGGTGCATGCGTATGATCTCGTAATACAGCTCATCATAACTGCTGGCAGTTGGCAGGAATGTGTCTCCATACGTAATAAACATGTTGAAGAGATGGACAACTTGTAAAGCCAATTGGAAGATGTTGTGTTTGGACAACAAAGTGGTTTCGTTCGACAGCAGGAACTTCAGCAAGTTAATGAGAGCTGTCCAAAGTTCCCTCCAAGTGTAGTGCAGCCGAATCCTACACTTCTTCTGATAGCAGATGAGCTTGTGAATGATCTGAACACACCGCATGTAGAGATCCATAGGAAAGTCCTTCATCATGTGAGTGACGATGAACTCAACCATCAGGTCCAAGACGGCGCAGGCGAGAGGTCGAGACGGGATGTTCTTGTCCGCCGCTTTCTTTCTGTGCCTCATTGGCATTCGGTGCAAGTTTACTCGAAAGTTCATGTTATCGTCGTGGAGGAAGGCGCCAGCGTACTGGTCCTCGGCGATACACGTGAGGATGATGAGGCACAGTCGGGCGCTGTTGAGTCTGTGTTCGTCTTTGGTGTCTTGAATGACGATGGAGGAATATTTGAGAAACGTGATCAGCAGGTTGCTCGTTTGAAGGTTGGGGTCCAGTGGCAGCTCAGGGTTGTGCATCACATCCAAAGAAGGAGGGGTGGTCCCAAGTGGGGTTGTAGGAGTAGTCGGGGTGGGCGTGATCGGCGTTGTCGCAATGTCAATCTCCGGATGACTTTGTGCGAGAACAGTAATGAAATTCCTGTTCAGGTGAACTGCTTCATAGAGCGCGAGCAGAATGGCTTCGTTAGTCTGCACCGACAGCTTCTCGTCGGCGTCAGCGATAAACATACTGCCTACCATGCTGGTTAGTGTGGAAAAAAATCCCCCGTGGTTGTCCTCCTCTTTATCTTTGTACTGCCTGTTGTATTCTGTAAGAGCCTGCTGGATAACCATTCCCATCCCAGCCAGAGTTGGTTCGTCATCCACTATGGATAACTTCACAATGTATGGATTCACAGATTCATACTTCCTGTAGTTCACCAAGAGAGCCAAGAGAACCACGGTGTCGTAGCCGTGCTGTGTGCGGCTCGACACGTCAGACAAGATCTGTAGAATGGCCTCGAATATGCTGTTGATCATGACGTATTCCAGGATGGTATTCTGACTGATGTTGTCTGTCACTGTAACCAGACAGAGCAACAGCTTCAGGCACAGGCTCTTCAGGCTCTCGGAGCAGTCTCCACAGAGCAAACCGTCGAGGCTTTCCATGAGATCCTTCATCCTGATCTCAGCTTTGTCGAATCCCACCAGCATGTTAATTATATCGAAGCCGGTAGACGATTTGTTTTTGTGATGAACACCTCTGAAGAGCGCACAAAGGGTCTGCAGAGCGTTTACTACTTTAATCTGGTGATCTTCTTCCAAAGCCTGTACACAGTGATGGAACAAGCTGTTAATGTTCTCCTTAATCATCATCACTTCGTCTCCATCCAAAGCCTCCAGCTTGTTTTCCAGATATTCCAGGTTCACCTTCATTAAAAACAGCTCGTCCCAGAAACGAGGGTTCGCCTTAGCAGGATCGACTTTAGTGAATATTTCATCGTACATCAACACCACCTTCTCCTTCAGCGGCTTTTTAGACGACGACGTCCTTTTTAACAGCCCGGCTTTCTTCTCCTGAGCCATTTTGCTCCTCCACACGTTTTCACACGCAGTTAAACTTGTTTACTCATGACTAGCTCTTTACTCAGACGCTAGCTTTTTTTTTGTCGCAGGCTTTTCACTTCCGGCGTCGGCGAACGGAAGGTTGTTTTTCCTTCGATTTGCGTGACGTCATCTTCCTGCGATTCTCTCCATTTTTGGAGGATTCAAAATGGCGGATTGATAATAACACACAGACGGTTTGTTATTATTTTTTGTCGGTTGTCGATGGAACCTCTCGTGTAAGTTGCGCTAATAAACGTTCATGCTGTATATCTGTCTACCTGTCTATTTACATACATACACGGATACACGTACATTGTTGTTATCATCATCGCTCGTGCGCATGTTGTTGGAAACATCAATCAAACGTAAGCTCGTGCGCATTACTGTCGCTAGCTAGCCGGCTAGCTTTATTAGCCTGTTAGCTACCTTTCTTATTGACCCAGAAAGTCGCTTTAATCCGCACACATGAGCGCCACAGGGGTTAAAACGATAATATGATAAATAAAACAGACGAAATACGAACCTTTTAGAGTTTATTCGTGGCTTCAGCGTTTTTAACTGAGGCAATTAGCTAGTTAGCTTGCTAGCTAGCTAGCTAAGTAGCTAACGGTACTTCCAAGGGAATGAGCTGTTCGTTACAGCTCAGGTTTTATATTTATTAAGAGCTTTCTGTTGTTTATTAGACACTTGACGTGTGTATTATGGGTGCACGATTATCTCTTTTTACTCTTTTGGAATATTTTCATTAGTTTTCTTTAACAGCAGCTCCAAATTACCTACTTGTAATAAATGGGATCCTACAGAATTGATTATTTTCCCATGACAGCATCCCATGTTTAGTATATAAGGGATGCACACGTTTTAATGTTGGAACGTGTTCTGTACTTTTTGATTGACCTTTTTTTTTGTTTAAGAAACGTCTGTTAAACCTCGCACACTTTTGTCTTGTTGATACGAGTGGAAATTTCTCCTAAGGGTGCACAAACATTTGCATTCGATTGTTTTATTAGATACTGATTTAACTGTAAGACTTGTTCTTTTCAGTTACAGTCATTATGGCAGACAAAAAAAGCAAGTCTACAGGAGTAAAGAGGGTGCTGACCAAAAAAGAGCAGGAGGAGCTGAAGAAAAAGGTCGGCGTCTAACGAAACGCATGGTTGAACATCTACGGATGTAGTAGATCAATACATTTTTTTTTTACCAGATTTACAAGATTCATGCAGAATTCAGCTGACGAGTGTTATGTTCATTCAGGAGGAAGAGAAGGCCGCTGAAGTGTTCGAGGAGTTCTTGGCATCTTTTGATGGCAGTGAGAAGAGCGGAGTGAAGACGTTTGTACGAGGAGGAATTGTGAACGCCACTAACGGTGAAGTACCGCATTGTTTTGGAAATTATGACACACCTTTCACTCTGACTGACAGGCACAGGATACACCTCCTTCACTGTGCCTGACACACAGGATACACCTCCTTCACTGTGCCTGACACACAGGGCACGCCCCCTGCACTGTGCCTGACACACAGGGCACGCCCCCTGCGCTGTGCCTGACACACAGGGCACGCCCCCTGCGCTGTGGCTGACACACAGGGCACGCCCCCTGCGCTGTGGCTGACACACAGGGCACGCCCCCTGCACTGTGCCTGACACACAGGGCACGCCCCCTGCACTGTGGCTGACACACAGGGCACGCCCCCTGCACTGTGACTGACACACAGGGCACGCCCCCTGCACTGTGACTGACACACAGGGCACGCCCCCTGCACTGTGACTGACACACAGGGCACGCCCCCTGCACTGTGACTGACACACAGGGCACGCCCCCTGCACTGTGACTGACACACAGGGCACGCCCTCTGCACTGTGACTGGCACACAGGGTACGCCCCCTGCACTGTGACTGGCACACAGGGCACGCCCCCTACACTGTGACTGGCACACAGGGCACGCCCCCTGCACTGTGACTGGCACACAGGGCACGCCCCCTGCACTGTGACTGGCACACATGCCACACCTCCTCCTACACTGTGACTGGCACACATGCCACACCTCCTCCTATACTGTGACTGGCACACATGCCACACCTCCTCCTACACTGTGACTGGCACACATGCCACACCTCCTCCTACACTGTGACTGGCACACATGCCACACCTCCTCCTACACTGTGACTGGCACACATGCCACACCTCCTCCTACACTGTGACTGGCACACATGCCACACCTCCTCCTATACTGTGACTGGCACACATGCCACACCTCCTCCTACACTGTGACTGGCACACATGCCACACCTCCTCCTACACTGTGACTGGCACACATGCCACACCTCCTCCTATACTGTGACTGGCACACATGCCACACCTCCTCCTACACTGTGACTGGCACACATGCCACACCTCCTCCACTGTGACTCACACAAAGGCCACACCTCCTACAAAGCATGTGTGCTGTGATTTATTTTTATGCCTTTCCTCTTTCCGCTACAGACGAAGAGGCAGCCGAGGTGAAGAAGAATAAACTCTACAGACCCTCCTCGAAATTCACTCCCGTGTCTCAGAATGTGTCCCCATCGTCTACAGAATCGAAAAGATCTGTGAGTATCTGACTTTAAGGTCTGAAGCTCTCAGTTGCAAATTTTAGCTGTTTTTGGAAATGAGAATGCAAAGCAGAGAACAGGTATAAATAACAGTTAGGGAAATCTGCTCAAATGCTGTGGGACACTGAGCTCCAGCCAAACACACCTGCATGTAGAGTGTGAAATACATCACTGTTTTTATGGGATTTAGGCAGGATGTGTGTAGGTGTAACGTGTCCAACCCCGTGATGTCACATCGTGTGTGTATATCATACTGTGAATTGTTCCATCGCAGGTCGCTAAAAAGAAAACAGAAGAGAAGAAGAAGAGCAACCTGGAACTATTTAAGGAGGAGCTCAAGCAGTGAGTGATGATCCGTAATTTTAAACACACACACACACTTTCCTGTTTCCCCCAGAGCTTCTGACTTTTTCCCAGCCTGAACAAAGAACTTCTTTTAATAAATCATTTAATGAATTTATTTTTAATTGAAAGACAAATGAGGTGCGGTCAGTTCTAAGAGAGCTGACAAACGAACAACCGGTCACAAGTCTGTCCCGTGGACGTTGCTTTATTGAGAATTCTAAACAAAAGGCAGATATCACACTTAAAAAAACACGTCTTTTTTTTTTTTTTTTTTTTTTGTAATTATATTTCGGATGATTTATTATGGTGATGTAATTCTTTTGAGTCTTTCCGTGTCTGATAGAATACAGGAGGAGCGAGAGGAGCGCTACAAAAGGAAGAAGAGCGACCCAGGAGGAGCGCACACAGACGTGGACCTACCATTAACACGGCGCTCAAGTGAGACCCCAAACCCACACACACACACACACTTTCTCTCACCTTGCTTTTAGCGCTTTAGTTTAATAATTGTTATACGTGTAAATATGTTTTTATATAACATGGTGCTACTGACTAATGTTAATAAATAACTACTGATTATCAGAGATAACCAAAGCGAATTTTTGCAGGAAGAAATAATAATATTAAATCTGATCAAGAGATTAATATTGCATGTGTATTTCCTGACCAGTAGTGGTTTATAACATCATTCTTATATTTTTATTATTGTAAAAAAAAAAAAAAAGTCATCAGGTTTTGTACATGGCTTTTCATCATCAGCTCAAGTTTTGTTAATGCAACAGACTTCATTGATTTTTTTTCCCCATGCGTTTTCTTGGCAGTATTTGACGATGATCCCACGGTGCCCACTACGACTAACCTTTATATCGGCTGCATCAACCCCAAGGTAGGCACAACCTTCACGTCACTGATCCCCGAATAACGAGGGTAGGGTGAGTTACGGATGCCGCAAGTCCCCGTGTAAGTCCCTAAGAAAGTCTATAATATAACCCTGTGATTTACAGCATGGGGAATGAGCTGTGATGTGTGCTGTGGATTGTGTAGATGACGGAGGAGATGCTGTGTAAGGAGTTCGGGAAGTACGGTCCGTTAGCCAGCGTTAAGATCATGTGGCCTCGGACGGAGGAAGAGAGGACGCGAGTGACCAACCGTGGCTTTGTGGCCTTTATGACACGGAAGGATGCAGAAAGGGCGCTGGCCGCTTTAGATGGTAACAAGATTTACAATTCATTTCACTGAGAATCTGTTCAGCCTGAAACCAGACCCGTTTACACAGATGAGGTCAATCAGCCATGACGCGCGTCGTTAAGTTCGTATGTTGAAATAAGGGACGCTCTGAATGGGCGTGTCTTCACGTCCAGGACTTACATTGTTGGCTCCGTATATGGGGGTCTTCAAAAAGAAGGACAGAAGTAGAGATGGTTACTGAGGAGCTCTTAATGCTCAGTACGGCAGCTCTTATCACATCCTACCTCTTAGTGCAGGACAGAAGTGTGGGGCCACCTAGTCGTTTCTGCTCGCTGACCAGTCTGGATTTTATACAGCTATGGACCACTTTGCTTCAGAATTCATAGTGAAACATAGACAAGCATTCAGGTGGCTGTGGTGTGGACAGACGTTACAAGGCCTGAGTTCACTAGCTATCGTTAACTAACCCTCTTCGAGTGATCCTAAGCTCATTCTCTTTGTCTCTGATTTTGCCTGCAGGGAAAACGGTGATGGGTTTTGAGATGAAGCTGGGTTGGGGGAAGGCTGTGAGAATCCCGCCTCAGCCCCTGTACACTCCTGTAGGAGTGCTGAAGCCCACGGCTCCGCCCCCTCCCTCAGGCCTGCCCTTCAACGCCCAGCCCCGCGACCGCTTCCGCAACGACTTCTCCAAATCGCGCAGCCGCACGTCCGAGGACTTCTACAAGGTAACCGAAACAGCGGTCACCGCTCAGGGGCGTGGCACCAATCATGCCACGCCCCTTGTTCTATTGAGTGCTTGATAAAGCTTTCATAAGCAGTAGCGTCAGAAGTAGGACGGATTTATTCAAGGCTGTTTTCAACTGCAGTCGTAGGTTCGTAGTCATAAGTGATGATCTTGGAGTCTGTATTGTAGAAACTCGGTGTAGGTAGGATGCAGTTTTTATTTTTAATGATAACAAAACAAAGAACTACCAATAAATAAATAAATAAATAATAGTAATACAAATGTAACATCCTATTAGACACCCTGTACATTTTTACTTAATTATCCGTGTATTAGGGATTTATTTTTATTTATTTATGTTTCCCTCTCATTGGTCCAGCTCACTTGTCCTTGGGTAAGTGGTATTAATTCTACTTCACCTACATAATAAGTCTAACATGATAGATATGATTAGGATTAGGCCAGTGAGGATGTGTTGCAGTGTTGTGTATGGTTTGATTATTTAACCAGCATAAACTTACGTTATTGTTTGTATCTTCATCACGTGGTTTGACGTCACGAACAGACTCTGTACGACGCCATAGTGACAGTGGTTATCCCATCAGAAAGGTACACGCTCTTTATCCATTTAATATCACAGCATGACTCAGAAAAAAAAACAACCACACACACACACACACACACCCCACATCACTTACACACACCCACACTTAGACCAGAACAATACTCCCACATGGCAATGACTAACATTAAAGGTAGTACATGGTCTTTAATGAATAACTGTAAATACTGTTATAGTGCTGCAGTGCAAACAAAACACACTGAAAGTGGAGTCAGGCGTATTGTGGACGCTGTGTAACACATCAGAGAGGACTGTACACTGTACGGTGATCCGGGGACACAGCAAAATCAGCCTCGTGACCGACACCTCGAAATCGCAGTTAACAGATAATCAGCTGCCAAATTCAGACCTTCTGCATCTATCAGTTCTTACTCAAGAAACGTCACTCAAAAAAGTCAACGCTTAAATTTGGAACAACTGACTTTTTTTTTTTTTTCCTTTGGCTCTCTGATAATAACGGACATCCTGTAAACCACGCCTACTCTCTATTCTTTTTTTTTTCCTTCTTCTTCTTCTTTTCGCTTGGATATTATATATTGATTAATGGTGCTTGCAAAGCAACATTCTTGTTATTGTGCCGGACAAAAGTTCGGCACGTAACTTGTCTCGCAGCTTTTGTCCTAGGCCCATGAATGAGGTGTCAAATCGACCGGCTCATTGAGGAGAGGTGTGCTATGACTTTTATAAGCGATCGGAATTCCGGAATTCCCAGTACGGAAGCTCAAATTCGCTTTTTTTCCCCATAGACTTCCATTACAAATTTTGGAGGTTTATAACTCTGCAAATTTTCGAGCGATTTACACCGAACTCGACCAGCTGCTTTAGGACCTTACTCCGGACGAAGTCTTATTTCAGTAGCAAATTTTGTCCAAAAGTATTGGCACCCCACCGGGTATTCATGTGACATCACGTGTAGCCCCGCCCCCAAAATAAGCGAAATCAAAAAGTTAGTACAACATGGACATGTCATGCATCAAAACACTCAGCACGATGAGGGGAACCTGCCAACGTTCAAGCAAAATTCACATTTTCTTCAGGAACATTCTAGTTATTATTACTGTTTCTATGCAAAAAAAATGTCCCGGCTGTGTTTGTGTCATCTCTCAACACATTTGGCAATATTTAAAATAACCGATATGATGATACAAGACAATTATTATAACTGTCAAGTAAAGTATTGTGCATTGCTTTACCTCCTGGAAAGAGGTGTGTTTCTTGCATAAAACCGCAGACCGAATGGGCTTTTTTTTTCCCCCCAAGAGCCTCCGAGTAATCCAGGCTTTTTACAAATCATCTTAAACTTAACTTAAAGATCTCTCAGTATTAGTTTAACAAACTGAAATGACGTCCGAGGCGCTTGAGGGTGAGACAGAGCTGACATATCTATAGAGGACCGGATGAAGGAGGGAGGGGGGAGGAGTGTACACTCATTCATGCTCTCATATCCTTTGTCTTTTGTGCGGCCCAGGAACCTGCTGTGCCTCATCCACAGGATGATTGAGTTTGTGGTGAGAGAGGGTCCCATGTTCGAGGCCATCATCATGAGCCGAGAGAAGAACAACCCAGACTTCAGGTGCGTGGGAGTCGGAGCATGAGCTCCTTTGTGTTAGTCACACACTCGGTATATTCTTACTAAAATGTATCATTAACTGCAAAGTCATTATGCCTCATAAACTGATTTTTTTTAAGCAGGCAGAATTTAGGGCGAAGCGTCACGTATTTCAGTCGCTACTCGTCTGGGGGACACTAAAATACTTGTTCGGCTGAAGTCTAGATGAATGAGATGTTGTGATTTGTTTAGTCACACGGTGTGCTGTTCATTTCACAGATTTCTGTTTGATAATAAGTGTCAGGAGCATGTGTACTACAGATGGAAGCTCTTCTCTATACTACAGGTACACACACACACACACTCACACTCTCACACATACTCACACACTCACACACACACACTCACACACACACCCCACTCACACTCACACACATACACTACCCACTCTCACACACACACACACACACACTACCCACTCACACACACACACTACACACACACACTACCCACTCACACACACACACACACATACACTACACACACACACATACATACTCGCACACTACACACACACACTACACACACACACATACATACTCGCACACTACACACACACACACACACGCAT
Source organism: Tachysurus fulvidraco (assembly GCF_022655615.1). Lineage (NCBI taxonomy): Eukaryota > Metazoa > Chordata > Actinopteri > Siluriformes > Bagridae > Tachysurus > Tachysurus fulvidraco. The sequence goes on from NC_062543.1 coordinate 14,415,585, forward strand.
ACATACTTGCACACCACACACACACACACTACACACACTCACACAGACACACACTAACACATGCACACTCACACACTACACACACATACACACTACCCACTCACACACTACACACTCACACACACACACACACTCACATACATACATACACACACACTCACACACACACACACTCACATACATACATACACACACACTCACACACACACACTCACACACACACACACACACTCACATACATACATACACACACACTCACACACACTCACTCATTACACACACTCACACACACATACTTACACACACAATCTACCTCATTTCTTTTAGATGAGATTTAAACCTCTCTCTCTCTCTCTTCCTCCATCCTTGACTTCACATTTTTCACCACCCCTTTATGCTTCTCTTTCTTTTTTCAATTATCTGTCTCCTTCTATCTTTGTTTCTTGTCCCTTCCATGTCTTTCACTGCACCACTATATTCCCTCTCTCTCTCTTAGGGTGAAAATCCGAGCGAGTGGAAGACGTCGATGTTCCGAATGTTCCGGGGCGGCTCTCTTTGGAGGCCCCCTGTCCTCAATCCCTATCTCCACGGAGACGAGGAGCCCGAGGAGGACCCCGTCCCTTTCCAGGAGGAGGAGCTAAAGAAAGGGCAGCTCAAACCTGAGTATGTGTTACATCATCACACCCGAATCATGAACGCTGTGTGAAATCATGCCGGGGGGAAACGGGTCGAGGTGTTGGAGGAAGATTGATATGTGTGTGTGTGTGTGTCAGGCACAGGGAGCAGTTGGAGGTGTTACTGAGGGGTTTAACCCCCCGTAGGGTGGAGATCGGTGATGCCATGCTCTTCTGTCTGGAGAGAGCAGAGGCTGCAGAGGAGGTGGTGTCCTGCATCGCTGAGTCACTCTCTATGATACAGACACCACTGCAGAAGAAGGTATACACACACACACACACACACACATTTGTGTCTCGATTATACATCAGATCAGACTAGAAACAGGACTATTTGAAGTACTACTTTAGACTAGCAGTATAAAGATTGTCTCAGAAACGCACACATCGTTCCCAGTCCAGTCACTCGATAGTTTGCATTTCCTTTAAATCTAACGTTAAATTTGTTGTGTTTTGCCGTGCAGGTTGCGAGGCTTTACCTGGTGTCAGACATCCTGTACAACTCCAGTGCCAAAGTCTCGAACGCATCCTACTACCGTAAATAGTAAGACCCGCCTCTTAATCTCTGTCATGCTTCATACAATCATCTACGCTTCCGTGCATGTTCGGTTATACGCCGTGTCTCGTCCATGTGCAGCTTCGAGTCGAAGCTGCCACAGATCTTCAGCGACATGGGCGAGGCGTACCGGAACATTCAGGCCAGGCTGCAGGCCGAGCAGTTCAAGGTGAACGCAGAAACACAGAGAAACCTTGGTTTTAAACTCTTCTCGTTTGCTCACCGTTTGCTGATCTTTTCTCTCTTTCTCCAGCAAAGGATCATGGTTTGCTTTCGTGCCTGGGAGGACTGGGCCATCTACCCAGAATCCTTTCTGATCCAGCTGCAAAACATCTTCCTGGGACTCATGAAACCAGGAGAGGAGCTGCCGGAAAGGACGGAGGTGACCTACGAGCTCGAGATCACCGGCACTTGTGTTCTCCTTAAACGTTTATATGTACACCAATGTGGACGAAGTAGATTAGTCTAAACTTTGTGCATCACAACGTTATTGTCACAAATGCAGTCTGTGTAATTTAGTCCTGTCTCTTACAGGCTGCCTCTCCGGATTTGGACGGCACTCCGTTGGACGGCGTTCCTCTGGACGGGGCGGAACTGGACGGGACGCCGCTAGACGACCTGGACGGATCTCCCTTGGCCTGGGAGCCGTCGTCCATAGACGGCGTCCCCGTGGACGATATCGACGGCGTCCCGTTGGGGCCTGTGCTGGACGACATTGACGGCGTGCCACGTGAGTGCGACAGGAAACACTCAGCGTAACGGACAAACTGACAATTCCTACTTAACATCCTGTTATGGAGACGAGCGGTCATCGAAACGTCAAATAAGAATTTGTTTTATTGCACCAGAGTTAATCGATTATTAATTATAGCAGAATTAATGGAATTTTCCTCCCTTTGTTTTAAAAAGCAAAATGTCCCCTGTCTCTCACTCTCTCTTTCTTTCAGTGGACGAAGGCTTGGACAAGACGTTACCGAGCATTGCCTTGTCTAAGTGGGAGCGTGTGGATGACGTGGAACAGTCAGGTAACTACAAACTCTCTGCACACCGTCATCATCATCATCATCACCTTACCGCTCAGTTTTGACTCCCCTTTTTGATCCCGCAGCTAAATCCAACTCCGAGGATGAGATGATTATGAGGTAAACGTCTGTTTCGTATCTTTACCTTGACAGAATAGAGCTCTTACGCTCGTCCTCCACCGCTATCACTTCTTTTAATCTGTTAACCTTCCGCAGCGGCTCGAAGGAGAACGAAGCCGACTCGGACGACGACAGCAGCAGCGACGATGCGGCGAGCCCCAGCAGGTTCGAGGGGGCGGAGTTTAAAAGCAGCCTGCGCAACTTCGAGATGTCGGAGAGCAAGCGGAGCCGACTCCGAGAGCTGGAGGTGAGACGCGGCACGCACTCGGGAGTCAAATACGGGCTGAAATACCAGTAGGCAGAGGAGCAGTGAATTTGTGCATTATGTGAAATGTGTGTGTGTGTGTGTCAGGTGAAGGTTATGAAGTTTCAGGATGAGTTGGAGTCGGGGAAAAGGCAGAAGAAATCCAACATGAGCCTACAACAGCAAGTTCAACACTACAGAAACAAACTGCTACAGAAGGTACAAACACACGCGCGCACACACACACACACACACACACACACAGCTTTATCAATAGTTTTTCTTTGCACAACATTTCTTCACTTGTGGTAATTGTTTTTCATTTAAACCAAATCTCCAGCTGTTCCTTTCTGACTGTTTTTACGGAGACTTCCGGAAGTTTCTCACTTTGTGTAAATCGTCTTTTCCATCGTTTCCGCAGGAGTTCGATAAGGACGAAGTGGAAAAGTGGGAGAAGTCCTCAAGCAAACAGAAAGACAAGGCGAAGAAGGACGAGCGGCGCGAACGAGCAGAGGACAAGAGCAAAGGAAAAGAGAGGGATAGAGAACGGGACAAGGAGAGGGATCGAGAGAGGAGCAAGAAGAGCGAGGACCGAGAGAGGAGCAGGGGACGGAGTGGGGAAGGGGAAGAGAAGAGTGAGAGGTACACACACACACACAGAATAAATGTCATTAATGCTGGAGCCACAGCTGTTAGAATTCTTCATTTTGATTGGCCAGATGTTCTTCGATGTTTTATAATCTTAAGGTTAATCTCGACTGCGTCTCATCACAACGTCACCGATCGGTTATTTCCCTGTAACAGCAACACACCCTTATGATCCGTCAAATATTCCTAACACACATGCGTATCGTGAGACGAAGACCAATATAAACATCTCCTTCTGTGTCTGCGCCTTTAGGACGAGGTCCCGTTCTCCACGGAAGTCCAAGCGTTCCCGGTCCCCGTCTCCGCAGCGCAGGTCCAGGCGCTCCTCGTCCCGATCTCCGCACCGCTCGCACAAGAAATCCAAGAAGAGTAAACACTGACCTCTGAGACCTCGTGTTTCTCAAGCAGCTTGAGGGACTGCACCCGTGAACTGCTCACCACACACACACACACTCTGTATAACGCTTCTCAACTGGACTAGGCCCAGGAGCTACTGTCTGTATGTCTCCCAGAATTCTCCTCTTCGTGGCTGCTCTGATTCTAGGCGTCGGCCGATGTTTTTTTTTTTTTTTTTGTAACATGAAGTTGAATCATTTCTTTGTACAGGTGTCTTAGTTTTGTTCTTTTAAGGAACGCCCCTCTGTAAAGATTTACGACCATTGTTCGCACAGTCTTTACAAATAAACATCTCTTGGTGGTAAATGTGATTCCGACCGTGTGGATTCCATCTCGCTGTAGAATAAAAACCCCAGACTTCTACACGACCCCTCATCAGAAACCTCAAACATAATGAATATGCAAATCGGAAACCCTCGATGCTCCGCCCACTTCCACTGGTAGACTGATAGAGTAACAATTTGATTAACCCTCGATTTTATTTGTCTATAGGAATTTTTTCATTCCGCTGAGTCACGGAGTCGTTTTGTAAACGAGCGCTCGATCGAACGTGACCCAATAAACCACAGAACCTCTGACCAGGATAATAAATCTGTTACAGAAGACTGGAGGAAGAAGAAGAAGAAGAAGACAATAGCTCGTTTGCCCAAGATTTCCTCATTGTCCATGAAATCCTTTATACTTTATTCTTTCATGAATCCTTTAAAAAAAATAACAAAGTGGTTCGATTTCTTTTTTTCTTTTCTTTTTTTTTGTACAAGCAAACAGTAACACTGATAAACACCCAAAACTGAAATGGTGTGAAAGCTCAAACAGAATGAAGAGGAAGCGAATAGGAACTGGTGTGTGTGTGCTGCATGTGTGTGTGTGCGCTGCATGTGTGTGTGTGCTGCTAGCTTACATCACTGATCAGATATGAAACTGTAATGTAGGATACGTGGCTTAAACGTAACGTTTAACACACAGTGTAAAACCGCAGCAGAAAGAAAACCTGTTTATGTTTAGAGAAGAAAAATTAGATTTTTTTTGTCCGTTTGATCAAAAATCATACATTCTCTTGTTTGTAACGACGTCTCAACCGTTTTGTCTGGTCAGGAGGAGGAGATAAAACGACGGTATGTACCCGTAACCATGGCAACGATCTAACGACCGTCGCCGAACTTTCCTTTCCTTTCGAAGTTAACTGCAAAGTGGGAACAAAAAAAACGGCTGAGACTCAGCAGTCACCCAGACCAAACAAAAACACTGCAGCACCTCTGGACCTCGTTCACGTCTCTATAGCACGCTAGCTATGACTAATCCCAAACCTACGCAGATGTTCTACAGCAGGCATCGATACGTCGATGCGTCTTGTTCGGTTTAGACTGATTTCAGTCGGCAGTTGTATCGGGAATTATTATTCCTTACTACTGAAGTCTCATACTGAAAGATTTCCACCGCTGGAAATGTTCTGTTGTGTTTCCTTTATTTTTGCTACCGTGCTGTGCATTGAGCCTCGTTTATCACGTCGGCTGTGCACAGAATGACGCGAGATTTATTAAAGCTTGTTAATTTCACAAGATTATTGTGAGAGAGTGAGTTTTAAAGCCAAACGGCAGATAGAAGTGTTTGTGTGTTAAACTGCTGCATTGGCTGAGCTGCATTAGTGGAAAGGTGAGTGCATGCCCACTGTAGTTGTGGGTAAACGCAAATCAGCTGTACCGTGAACCCGCCTGCTGATTTCCGACGGAACGGCGTTAATAATGAAATTATTCCTGTACGAGTTAAAAATCGGCGCCGGAAATCTTTGTAAACGTAGCATGGATTTCTAGCTCCCTGTACACGCTTTATTAAAAGATTGATAAATGAGGCCTGTTGTGTGTCGTGTTGCTGTGGGTCAGTTAGGTTTCGCCCCCATTGCACTGAGAACGTTGTAGATTTTTTTTTTTTTAAACTCAGACCAACCTCGTTTTGTAAATTACCGCCGTCTGCCGAGAGAAAAGAAGAATAAGGGGAAAAAAAAGACGGAAGATAAAACGGAGTGCGTCGCGATCTGGAACTGTTCCTCGAATTTTCATCCTTTTCCCCCCATCGAAGTCCTGCAACATCTCCACTTCCTGGGTCCCTGTTCCCTGCAGAGAGGGCGGGGCTTAGCGATGACCCCCGCTTCACCCTCTCAGAGCACTCGCCAGAAGCCGGAGGAGGAGGAGCTGTGGGTGGGGTTTATAGCCCTCTGATTAAAGACGTACGATAAAGTGATACTAGTGGAATCATCTCTGTTTTTAAAACAAAGCTGCTTTTTTTGTTTGTTTTTGTTTTTAATAAACAGTCTGTCGGATTAAAAGCGCTCAGTATTTTTTCACGTTGACGAACACTTTGATGGCGCCTGTGAAGTCGGCGGAGAGGAGAACTTCCGTGTGATCTGTCTTTAAAGCTCCTAGAAGAGAGAGAGAAAGAGTGGCGGTAAACGTTTGTTATGGTAACGACGGCCGTGCGACGCAAGTAACCGTGGTTACAATTGTTACCTGATGGGATGGGCTCCGAGTCGTCGGATACGTCGCTCTTGCATTCTGGGTCGGGTTTCTCCGCCCCCGGCTCCGGAGGCACGATCAGATCCGGGTGTGGCGCAAAGATGGCCGACGTCACGACTGCGTTATGGGCTGCGAGACAAACGGGACGTTAAACGGGACGTCTATTAGCAGCCATGTTGGATATTTGTTCTATCCTTTACCATGACCACGGCCTTACCTTTAATTCCTTCCCAGAAGTCATTGCGGTCCCTTCGTACAGAGGTGAATTTGCTCAGGTCGTGGTACGTGCTCCAGATGTACACGTATTTATCCTCCGAGCCGCTCACGATGAACGAGTAATCGTGACTGAGAGCGGAAATGATTCGGATCAATACACTGACTCGAAAATATGAGGCAAACATTATGGGGCATTTAATGACTCGTCTGTATCTCATCCCATCATCAACGTTTCAGCTCCTCACCTGAAGCTAGCTTTGATCTGACTGCTGCTGTTCACGTAGCCTTTGTACTTCATGGACAGCGACAGGTCTCTCAGGTCATACAGACGAATGCGCGAGTCGTTTGAGGTCACCAGGATCTGTTGGGGTGAAAAGAAAAACGCCGTCTCGGTCACTACACACACACACACACACTGCAGTATAAAATGTGTGTGTACTGTGCATGTTTAAGACTGCTGTGGTACCTTGTTCTCTCCAGGCAGAGGCTCAATGCCAGTAATTTTGCGGCCCACACGGTTCCTACCCCTGGTGGAGCGCACGTGGATCTGCGTGTGGTACTTAAGGCGCTGCCGTATAAACAAGCACGAAGGAGAAGAACCAAAAGAAACAAAGCCTTGTTACAAACCAAATCGCTTTAGTATTCCAGGCATACGCTCATCACATGGCATGTAGCTGTTATCAGTGTAAACAGCTCATGGCCCTGAAACCCACACACGCCTGTAACCAAACGTATAACGGGACATCCGTGACGTGTAGAACATGTTTCAGTGTATTATTATGCTAACTTAATGTCCAATAGTATGTGCACCCTGACCATCACAGCCATATGTGCTTCTTCCCCAAACTGTCTAAGATCTCTGTTCAAACCCTGCACTAGCATGACAACGTCCCTGTGCACAAAGCACAGCAGCTCCATAAAGACATGGTGTGGAAGAACTCGAGTGTCCTGCACAGAGCCCTGACTCTGACTCGACCCTACTGAACACCATTGGGATGAACTAAAACTCATCTCCTGAGTCTTCTTGACATCTCGACATCAGTGTCTGATGTCACTGATGCTCTTGTGGCTGAATGGAGAAAAATCCCCACGGCCGCGCTCCAAAATCTAGCGGACAGACTTATAAAGCAATAACGTTCATCAAGCAGATATACAGTAGGTGTGATGGTCAGGGGTGCACAAACTTTAGCCCATACCGTGTTGTGCCTACTAAAAGTGAAACACACAAACACCTCGGTGTCGTAGAATATGCAGCGTCCGTCGTAGGTGCCGATGACGGCGTATTTGCCGTTCTGGCAGAAGTTAGCGGCGGTGATGAGGCGCGTCTGGCCGTCCACCTCGTTCCACAGAGCCACCTTCTTATCCGGGATATTCCACAGACGCAGCTTACCGTCCAGAGAGCCGCTCAGGAAATAGCGGTCGTCCTACTCGACAGAGACACAGACACACGTTACCGCTGCCTCGCTTACTCGCTTACTCGTGGACGTCAGAACTGGACGCACACTCACTCTGGGGTGGAAGGCGATCGCTGTGACGAAGTCGATGTGCTGGAAACAGCAGAGGCACTCTCGCCTCGATATGTGCCACAAACGCACCGTCTTATCCATGGACGACGACAACAGGAAGTAGTTCTGTGAAGACAGGATATCAGAAGTGGTTATCGAATGTGAGCTAGCTCAGCTCTACAGAACATTCTCCCACGGGGTTGGGAAATATTTCGATAATTACTAGTGTGTGTTTACGGGCTATGAATAATTGTGAGTAATCAGTGATACGATCACAGTCTGGATGGTTTCCAGTTTTCACTGCGTTTCTGCTCCTAGAAGAATGAATGAATGAGACTAAAATGACAACCAGGAGAAACCGGAGCTGTGGTCAGATTCTCACCTTAGACCAGGAGAGATCGAGAAGGTCAGCTGTGTGGCCTTTATACTTGCAGAAGGGAATCTGCCTGAAGGGAACGTTTCTGTCCTCGAGGTCCGAGTCCTCCGCTGATGCTCCCGCCAGCTGACACGCGGGAAAGAGAGATTGTCTATGTTTAGGTTTACTCTCGTTTAGATCGACTGTCTTATGGGAAAAGAATCCATTTTAATTCCAGTGTATATAACTACAGGGACATGCATCTGGTTAGTTAGAGATTCGGCCCATTTTTAGATAAATCCCTGAGTTCCTACACACGATTTGTTTCTTTACATATGCTAGTAAGGCTGTGTGTGTGTGTGTGTGTGTGTGTGTGTGTGTGTGTGAGATCTTACCCCTCCTTCTGTGTCAGACTTGGAGGAGCACAGACTCTCTTGAGAAGGCGAAGGTGACACGCGACCTACAGCAATAGAGTAGAACATGCTATACAGTATAGAATAACACACACCGTGTTGTGCAGTTATAGTAAATAAATCAACAATAAAATGGTGAGATGAAGCAGAGTTTCTTCTGATCACTGAACAATTTATTGTCTTTTGACAGAACATCACCCTGAAGTGATTTATTACTTTTAAAGTGCAGCAATTTGGCAGTTAGTGAGACACTCTCTCTCACTCACACACTCTCTCTCACTCACACACTCTCTCTCACACACACTCTCTCTCACACACACTCACTCACACACACACTCACTCACACACACACTCACTCACACACACACTCACTCACACACACTCACTCTCACTCTCTCTCACACTCACTCTCTCACACTCACTCTCTCACACTCACTCTCTCACACTCACTCTCTCACACTCACTCTCTCACACTCACTCTCTCACACTCACTCTCTCACACTCACTCTCTCACACTCACACACACACACACACTCACACACACTCACTCTCTCACACACACACACACACACACACATTCACTCTCTCACACACACACACACACACACACACACACACACACACACGATGAAGACCCTGCATGCTTAGTTTTTGATCAAAATGTATTTAACCCTTTTGTCCATTAGGTGGCGTAGTTTCCCTATTTTTTGGCGATATCTATGTGTTTCAGCTAGAGGAACAAACCTTTATATATCATTTACATTCATTTTTGACCAGGTAATTTTCTGTATTTAAATTTCAAACCCTTACGTGCACTTTGAGTTTTTTAACTTAATTAAATACAATTTATACAAACATATCAGATTAATAGTTTTTTTCACATTTTTTTTTGCATAGATCTGTTAATCAAGTTATAATCGAAACGACTAAATATTTAAAAACATTTTTTTTAGTTTTTAATCACCAATATAATTAGCGACATCCCAAATTTGCACAAAAATACAACACACAAAATGAAAAATACGTACAAACCATCATTATTAATAATCTTTGACATCCAAGACTAATAAAATGTAAAAAAAAAAAAATCCTGTTCACTTTTATACAAGTTGTTCTGTGTGTATTTTTATGCAAATTAGTGAATAAAAAATTTTGTTTTTTAGAAATTTAGTAGTTCTGATTAGAACCGAGGTCGATTGAAAGGTTTCGGCAAAATAATTACAAAAAATATTAATCTGATATATATTTTTTATAAGAGCTTACGAAAGGGATGTATTTTTAACGTGTCCACACGGGTTAATATTGTGTGTGTGTGTGTGTGTGTGTGTGTTTTTACCCTCTGTGTTGTATTTGATTCTCATGTTGTTAAAGTAGTCATAAGCATTTTTTAGGACCCAGATGCGAACCACGTTGTCCTGACCGGCTGTAGCTAAAAGCCGGCCGCAGTGCGAGAACTTCATCGTCCAGACTGCTCCCTGAAAGCACACACACACACACACACACAAACACAAACATCATAACTACAAACATGAATACATGTAACATCAGATGTATGGTTCGGATCCCGCCTCCTCCTCACCATGTGCTCTCCGCTGAGATCCTGCACCACCCGGATGTTGTCGAAGTCGAAGGGCCCCTTGAAGCCGTGCGCCGCTTTGAATTTGACGGGCCGTGTGTACGGCATGCCCTCATCGTCGCTGGACGACGGCTCGTCCTGCTCGGAGTGGAAAACCTCGTCCCGCACACTCTTCACCTTGTTCACCGCGCGCTCACCGTACTCCTCCGCCAGGTGCTTCGCCCGCTTCACCGACTTGCCCAGGAACTTCTTCAGCTGGGTGCTGCAAGGAGAGCGAGCAGAAAAAAAAGAGGAAGAGTGAGAAAAGAAACACAAAAAGAGAAGAGACGAGGGGAAAAAAAACACACAAAACTCTAAAGAACAGGACTAAATGTTAATGATAAAAATAAAAAAAAACACATTTTTACGTTTTCTGTTTGAGTTTCCCTCCGTCGGAGTCGGTGAGCGGAGGCTGCCCCTTATCGTCGTCGTCTGACTGCGCGGCGTCGTTCCTGTACAGAGAGGACAGAGACGCCGTTATTCTACATCACACAGTAGAATAAAAGCACGCTAGCTTGTTAACGCTAGCCTTCAGACGTTATTAGCCATTTCTGGAAGAAGCGCTACTTTCAATTCCTTCGGGACAGTTAAAAAAATGTATTAAAAAAAAAAGAGAGAGAGAGAGAGAGAGAGAGGGAAGAGAGAGAGAGGGAAGAGAGAGAGAGAGAGAGAGAGAGAGAGAGAGGGAAGAGATTAGCGGCAGCGCTTTGGGGAAGCAGCTGTGTGTCACTTTGCTTGGGCTGTAAAATGAGGACAGATCAGAGCGTAGAGAACAGGATTACGGATACATTTCACTGTGGAAAAGACCCCGGAGACACGGTGCGACAGATATGTGGCATGACGGGGGGAAAAACTCAGCGCTCGCCTTGCCGTGCTGTGCTGATGTTACTCAGAGGACTTTTAAAGACATCTATAAAATGCAGCTCCTCGTATTTTTACTCTAATTTGAGTCTTGCTCGCTGTCGAGTTCCTGATTTAGACGAAAATTCTGTGTTTTATTTCTGATCACACGCTTTTATGATGGGGTGTTTGGGACCCTGTTAGAATGATGTTAAGTGATAGGAGGTAATGTGAGCCAGGTGCATTATGGGTAAAGTGGTAGTCGTACGTGATGTACTCCTTGGTCCTCCTCATGATGTGCAGGGTGAGGGGGTTTATTCCTGCAGGGAGTTTCTCCTCAGCCTGGTTCAGTGGGATCTCCTCACCCGTGTCCAGGTTCTTAATCATCACGCTCGCCAAGATCTCCTGCAGAGACACGTTAAACCCTGTGTGAATGACCTGAGATCTAACACATCTGATACGTGTGTACGTGCACTCACACACTCTCACACACGCACACACTCTCACACACGCACACACTCTCACACACGCACACACTCTCACACGCACACACACTCTCACACGCACACACACTCTCACACACTCACACGCACACACGCTCACACACACTCACACACTCACACGCACGCACGCACGCACGCACACACGCACGCACACACTCTCACACTCACACGCACACTCACACACACACTCGCGCACACTTACAGACACACACACAGACACACACAGACACACACAGACACGCACAGACACACACACGCACAGACACACACACGCACAGACACACACACGCACAGACACACACACGCACAGACACACACACGCACAGACACACACACGCACAGACACACACACGCACACGCACACACTACCTCATCAGTGAGCTCTCTGCCAGAGTTAGAACGCGGTCTCTGAGGTCCAGGAGTTTCACTACCACTCGGACTGGGCTCTCGCTCATCAGTTTCCTACACGCAATTATGCAACCGATATCAGCAGAAATTATACAAACTCACAACAAATGTAACCAAAGTTCTGTAATATTTGTGTATTTAATTGTTTAGAATGTAATTGTTCAGCTCACCTGCGCTGTCACTACTTTATCCCCGCTGGTGGCGCTGGCGAGGTCCAGAGAGTGCTGCAGTTCTTTAGCGAGTCCTCTCACGCTGGAGTTGGGACTGACCAATCCGCACGGCTCCTCCGCACCCTGTGCAGACACTGACCAATCACAGCACACCGTGTCTTTAACAAGAGTAAACTTTACACCACACAGGGGGTTTTAATAACAAATGACTCCAAACACACACTTCACTTATAATAAATTATTATATGAGGCATTCATCTGTTTCATAAAAGAATAAAACTCGTTTATTAGTAATTCGAGGAAGTTGAGAACAACAGATGAACAGATAAAACAGATGTCTTACCCTCCAGCCTCGTGGGCCGAATGTTTTCCTGAGACTTTTTACTGGCGGGGAGAGAAGGGCGAGTCGGGGGCGGCGGCCTGGGAGGCGGAGCTCCACTAGGAGGTGGTGGTCTCGAGGGCGGAGTTTTCTTGGTGCTGGCTACAATATCCGGCTCCACCGTAAACTGCCTGGGAGGCTTTGATGGGCCGGAAGAGTCCGAATCCGTTTTTTCTTCGAGCGGCACCTGATCCAAGATGTCTGCCGTATTGGGCGTGTCTGTGTCGGTGGACTGAGACGTCCCCAGAGTACGTGTGATGTCTGGAGGAGGAGGAGGAGGAGGAGAAGTTGTTTCTTCCTGAGATGCAAGAGCTCCATCAGAATCCACTTCCCGCGTGTCCGGTATGTCCTGCGACCTCACTTCCTGTGTGACATCGAGTTCGGCGGGAGCCACAGGGGCATCTGGGGCTGCCGAAGGTTCCGGAATCGAGGAGGCGGAGCTGTTCTCCTTGCCGCTCAACAGAACCTCCTCGACTTCGCCACCTTTCTGACTCTCCTCTATAATACTGTCGATGATCTGAAGAGAGAGAGAAAGTTGATAATCACTATTTTTTATTGCTCTACAATCATAAAGTCATCTTAAATGGATCATTTAATCACCAAACGTTTGCGGCGCTTTATTTACTCGGATTTTACTGGCTACCATCTGCTATGGGATGAAAGAGGATTCACCGATCCATCCTCCAACACTCTGATTTTATTGCTTTCTATTTCCACAACATTATTAATTTTGCTTGGTGGTATAGAGTGCTTTAGGTACTGCCTGTCAGGCTTCCGCTCACAATACACAATCGCTGTACTGGTTTTATTTCCTCATCCCCCATAGGAAACGATTTCCTGGCTTTACCACTGTCTCGTCAGTGGCACGGCTAAAGCGGCACAGGTTTGTTGAGGAAGCTCTGCTGTGTGTCTGAAAGCTCCGCTGTAGCAGCAAACGCTTCTTTTGTTCTCGGGGCTTGGGTCTCGGCCAAAACACACAAACGTACACGGAATCTGAACTCCGGACAGACGCGGAAACGACGCAGTCATACGGAGCAGGAAGTGTGGCGTTACGCTGCTTACAGGCGAACGTTCAGCTGCACAGTTCATATCTCACACACACAAACAGGTATAAAGGAGAAACCTGGAGTGAGTCGTCATGGCGGGGCTCTGATGCAGCGGCTTCTTCTTGGACTGGAGTCTCTACAGCCTACGGACGACCGGAAGCACAAAAAGAGCAGTCAAAAAAAACTAAACCACAAAAATAATCATCATCACATTACAATATTTAACAGAATCGTCTACATACGCAATATTACACTTGCGCCCTGTGTAACGACATTAAGTCTGTTTTAATCGCCAGACCTGATAACTTTTACACAGAAGCTTTCAGAGAAAATACGAGTCGAGCCATTC
>NC_062543.1:14432053-14447053 GCF_022655615.1 Tachysurus fulvidraco
GGAAAGGGTCGATTGTAAAATCAATGAACTTGTAACAGGAAAAACTTAGCAAAAAAAAAATCTGGCAAAAATCCTATATTACAATGATTTGATTCAATGCTCCTCTCCACAGAAATCTTTAGTAAAAGGAAAAAGGCATTTAAATAATAAATGTTAACAAATTGTTATGGGGAAACTCTGCTTCATACCAACCCTGCTGTTGAAAATATTCATATTAAAGCATTATCCCCAGTGCTTTAATTCAATTCAATTCAAATTTATTTGTATATCGCTTTTAACAATTTACATAGTCTCAAAGCAGCTTTACAAGAACATAAATATAGAACAAAAGGTTATTATAAAGAATAATATAAATATTAATATAATACAAACTTCGAGATTAATATTAGATATATTTAAACGTCTTTGTATTAATCCAAAATGATTAGTGGAGATGTGTTTACTCATTAATAAGGTAAGATTTGTGGAACAATAGGTCTAATGTTTAAATGGGTGGAGTTCAATAACATTAAAAATGACTTATTTACTCACTAAACCCAGCCCTATTCCCAGCTCTCTTCACAAAGCTCAGCCTAAAATCTACACTGGTACAAGTTGAGTTACTTAGAATGGACTGTCATGACACTTTACAACAAGCTAAAAGTCTATAAACATAACCTTCTCCTCATAATGCATGATAATTAATGAGAGTGTGAATGAATGTTGGGGACATGTCTATAAAATTACTGACAAAACTAAAGCCAGAGCCTTAGGTACTAGTACAAAATATGTGTAGTTTATAAGTATGAGATAGAGCGTTTTTGTATTTAGCTCCCAAACTTTGGAACAGTCTTCCTGATAATGTTCGGGGCTCAGACACACTCTTCTAGTTTAAATGTAGATGAAATACTCATCTCTTTAGTCAGGCGTTCACATAATACATCCCATAATATTGTACTCTATTACATCAGACCAAATGCACATCATCATCTAGTGGAAGAGGTTTTTGGACCTCCACTGAGACGAGGCCGACCCTGTGAGGATCCTGAGGTATCTAGAGATCTACCGGCTCCAGTTGGACTCTGCGATACTAAAGAGGAGATGTGAACTCCATGCGATCTTTTGCATCAATACACATTTATCAGACTGTATATTTATAATCACACCCTCCAGTGTCACCCATATGAGGATGAGGTTCCTCTTTGAGTCCGGTTCCTCTCAAGGTTCCTTCCTTCACCATCTAAGGGAGTTTTTCCTCCCCACAGTCACCTGAGTCACTTCAGACTTGCTCATTGGGGATAAATACATACACATTTAATTATATCTAATATTAATCTTGAATTTTTGTATTATATTAATATTTATATTATTCTTTATATTAACCTTTCGTTCTTATGTTTATGTTCTTGTAAAGCTGCTTTGAGACTATATCGATTGTAAAAAAGCGCTATACAAATACATTCGAATTGAATTCGAATTAAATTGAATGTATACGATGTTGACTTCTGCACCTTTACCTGTTATAATCATATTATTCATGTGGCGCTTGTTGAATCAACCAATCGCAACTTCTTCTGGCAGCGGAAGTTTTGAGCGGCTGATTTTGATCGACAGCGGACTGAGCCAATCGGCGTCGTGCGCAGCGCGACTCCCTGAACGCCGCCAGCCAATGCGAATAAAGAGGGTGTGTCCGACTGAGCTCCATGAGTGGAGTAGATCTGAGGGGTTTAAGAAGAAAACAAGGGCAAAACCCAGTCGCTAGAGGTAAAGATTTCCCGTTTATTAAAAGTTCTAAGTGTTTTATTCGAACCTGGCAGAGGTTTATTCGAGCACTGAAGCGTCCTGTGTTGGTTCAGTGGCAGTGTAGCTTGTGCTAATGTGCTGTGAAGCTAAATGGACTCATGATAGTAACCGAGCTGTTTGTTTTGTTTTGTTTTTTTTTGTTTATTATGTTTAATTTACTTTATCTTCAACCTTAAATCTCTAATCTGACCAAAAGTCATCCGTTTTAACATCAACAAGGCTGCTGTTATTAATTCGAAGGGGTTTTTAAACACACACACATACACACACACATACACACACACACGTCCCTGTGCTTATTGTGTGTGACTTGATCCTGTTAGCTTAGCATGCTAACTTTAAGAAGTTGGGTATGAAAGTGTAAAAAAAAAAAAAACACACGTCGAGGGAACGGTGACGTCAGTGGCGTCAGACTTTTAAAGCCGTGAATAAAACGTGAATACACTTTGTTCTGGATTTCAGACGTCATCAGGAGAACTATTGTTTTGTAGATCCTGTTATAATCCTGGGATAAGAAGACATCTATTAGATCTTAAACTCCACACAACACACCAGGCGAACGTGTCTCGAACATCTGTAATTATTCCTGTCCTGATGGTAGATTTGTGTGTTTAAAGGCGATACAGTATATTGTCTTGTGTTGTGTTGTGTGTATGCAGTCATGATGATGACACGTTGCACTGAAAAGCAAAACCTTCAATCCGTTACTCTGAAGCTGCTCGATCTCTTCAGTGGGTGGATGTCGATCGCCTGTGTACTCGTTCCTCCATCCGCCGATCAGAGAGAAAGAGACAGAAAGGCCGTTTATAGCTGCTAGGATAAGCGAGTCGACTCTTACGGTTCGCCTGAAAGTTCTGACTCGAAGAGCCGATTCATTCGCCACATCTCGTAAAGGTTCTAGACAACTTGTACCCATAAGTTTAATATCTTTGTTTATATGCATGCTACTCTTGCGTGTAGGGCTGAGGTTTGCTTTCTTTCTGTGACAAAATCAATTTACTCAGGGTTAAAGGAGCAGTATTCGATTTCTTATGATTCTTTGTTTGTGTACGCGAGTCCGAGTGGAAATGTCACGCCCGCTCATCCCAGACGAGGGCAAAACTTGAGCACGGCAATAAGAATCAAGAATCAAGAGGACGATTTCTTCCTGTGTTTTTGTGTCTGCTTCTCTTTCTCCCAGTTTCTGTGTAACATCACGTACGTGAGTCATAAGTCACAGTGTCGTATGATGGACAGCCGTGGTGATTATTTTCATTAGAAAGCAGAATTTTAGACATCAAACGCGCTTCAGCGTCGATCTCTCGGACGATCTAGTGAACCTGACATTTAGGCTTTTTCTTCTTCTTTACTTTGGATCCTCGATAACAAACCGGTACAAACTCACTGGAAGTAATTCACAAAATTTCTGCACATTTTATTCGTTCTTTAATTATTTTTTTCTGAAAACAAATATGTTTAAATATATAAAAAGTAATAATAATATAATAAATAGATATATTACTATTTTATAACACTACTATTTTTCTGGGAAATAAAAAAAAAATCCTTTTAGCAAACGTACAAATTTAAACGAAGCAGCGAAGAACACGTGACTCTTGTCCTCTGTGGCACTTCAGTGAATTACAGAAGTAATAAATCTAAATATAAAAGCCTCGTCACCGAAGCTTGACGATATTTTAAAGCATCCACGATGATAATATTGTGTGCGGTAAATATATCGGCGGTATAAATAAAGAGTATGGCGTGTATATTTTGAGCGTGACAACGTCGTAACCCTGAAATCTAAAAGCGAGCTGTTCTGCCCAGAGCCGTCCGTCATGTCTGCGATGCCACTCGATCCTCCTGGACGATTGGGAGTCCGAAACATAACACACCATCGTCCACAGAAGCTTTTTTCCCCTCATCCCTGCTTTCAAATATAAGTCATTAATCTACTAAAAGAGCTTTTGTGCTCTCTCTCTGTCTCTCTCTCTCTCTCTCTCTCTCTCTCTCTCGGACCGGACGCAAGAGGAGATCTGATTGAATTAGAAACGTGTTGAAAATGGAGGACTACTTAACGTCATATTGATTTTTATCTTTTTTTTTTTATCTATTCAGACTCTGGCGGTTGAGCGTCTAAAGCATTTATCGGTGCATGAAAGAAAAGTTTTAAGAGAGCATGAAATTTTAAATTGAATTAAAACGTCACATAGTAACATGCCGAGGTTTTTTTTTTTTTTTTTAGAGGAGTGGCATAATTTATTACAGACAGCATCATATCGCACGTCTCTAATTAGACTCATCGGATATCTAGCGTTATTAAAAGCCTCTCTTCCTCTCTTATTTTTCACCGCTTATGTAATCCGCACCGTGGTAGTTGCCATGGGAGTGAGACTGCTTCCACCCACCCTAACCGGTGCTAAACGCAGGCCCTTGTCAACTCGTCGTCTGCTCCTCAAACGTGGCATCTGGTGCCGTGACCCGGCACACGTGCCCGTGTCCATCAGCGAGTGTGTTGCTGGGGAGAATCAGATAGTGCTGAAAGAGGACATGGAGGCATGCAGGGTGAAGCCGAGCTAAAGCATTTGCCTGCTTGGTGACTCGGGCTACAGGGATTGTCTTCCCGGTTTGTGGGAATTAAATCCTCAGCATTTGTTGTTTATAACTTTTAAAAAAAAAAAAAAAGCATTTAAAAAATTTGGCAGAAGTGGCTGCAGTGATCGTTTGACGCAAAGCAGAGTCGCGTCTCGTTTTTAGTCCGATTTTTCTTTTCCCCCTACACTTCTGAAGGAAATGTTGATATTCACAAATTTTACCAAACAAATATTTTTTATCTGACAGTTGTAGGACGTTTCCGAATTAACCGAATCGATCGTGTTCGGCGTCCGGTAGCTACACAGACAGCTAACGAACTGAGCTCGGAACCTGCCCTTGTGGTTCCTGGTGTCTGGCTTTAGAATGTCGTCTTTTAGTCGGAGGACCAATTATATTTTGTGAAATCGGATAAATGTTATAAATATCATTATATAAATATCTAAGTTGATAGATTGGATTGATTTTGATTTGAAGTCATATGGTATCATAGTGTGTGGTAGCATAGTGGTTTAAGGTGTTGGGATACCAATCGGAAGGTCGCGAGTTCGATTCCTACGTCCACCAGGTTCGCACTGTCGGGCCCCTGAGCAAGGCCCTTAACCCTCAATTGCTCAGTTGTATGAAAAATGAGAGAGAAATGGAAGTCGCTAAATGTTGTAAATGTAAAATATAAAATGCTGTAAATGTAAAATATAAAATACTGAACTTCCTGTGAGATTCCAGCTTCGTCGTCTTCCCGACATCCACACACTCGTTATTAATTAATACCGAAACACCTGGCATCCGTGCTCACAAGAGCTATATTTTTAAATGTTCGTTCTGTGACGTACTCGCCAACATATACTCCAGATGAGTCAACAGTGTACATCATAAATCAAGAGGATGGATAGGAATGATGACATCTCGGTATCGACTTTTGTATCGAACGTGACAGCAGCGACGTCCATCATGTGACTCATAACCCATTCAGAAGAACCTACACTCTTTGGTTTAGGCATGGAACAAACAACAAACAACAAAAAACATGTTAAGACCTGGAGTTTGTGTCACCAGTTAACGATCTTCGTTTCGGTCTGAACTCATTAAGCCATCCGACCGCGAGTTGAGGACCGAGTGTGAATAAGCGAACGTGAATAGAGCGCTCCTTCTTTTCTGTTCATAAAGGCAGATATCTGAAGTATGAGGGTGTGTGTGCACAGACCATGTGTGTTTTACATGCTTGTGGTCCAGCTAGTCTATCCAGTATTCGTCACCAATAAACAAGCCGCGACTGATCACTAACTACTGTAGCGTCCTTTCAAGGATTTCTTCCTATCAACTGTTCACTATTCTCGGATCTTATTCAGTCTCTCTTCGGAGAGGCAGAAGTCCGGCCAAACGAGACCCCGTCTGTAAACGTGTAAAGTGTATCATGATATAAGACCTCAGATGCTTAAGATAAGAAGTTTTTTTTTGGGTTCAGCACGATCAGCGCAAGCGTCAGACACGTGTTATCGTTTTGGTTATCGTTAAGTTTTATAACCTCGAACCACAAAAGGTCTTAATATAGAGTCGTTAGTTTGTCGTGTAGCTTGTCAACGTCGTACAGCGGTTCCTCGTCTCAGCGTCAGACGTCTTTTCGCTTAGCCGAATTTGGATATTCGAAAAAACGTACTGCTTTATTTGTAAGTGAAACGGCAAATTTGGGTCTTAGGGGTTTTAGCTAATGTGGTTTTGTTAGATTTGGGAAAAGTGGGCTTTTCAGAACAAAGAAAGATACGATGGGCTTCAGCTGTTCGACGGAGGGTTTCTCGCCTTCTGCTACATCACCGATACCGTGGACAAGATCGTGTTTATACTGGAGATAGAATCGAAGATGCAAATGAGCGAGGCCGTGTTTATTCCAGCCAATTTGTTTATCTGGAAACGGAGCTGGTGATAGGAAGTCCAAGTAAAACGTTAGTACAAGACCTCATGACTATCTCAAACAAGTCATGGGGTCGATTGTGGTAAAACAATAAAAAAAAATGTTTTTCTTGTAATCTGACTTCCCAGTGTGGCTATAAACACTTCTACGCAAGATTTGACGCATGACTCGAGCTTTTCAGAGCAGGATGTTGTCACTGAAATGGCAGGAAAGCAACAGGACCTCGTTTATTTGCCAATGGGATAGACGTGAAGTACGTGGTTGGTTGGTGGTGAACAAATGGTGATCAAGTTCATGGTTCGTGGCCACCGTTGGTAGCAAAAAGTACCAAACTCACAAGCCAGGTCTTGTTTATTTAGGATTTGAGACTCGACTGACTCGAGTCAGTTCTTATACAGGCTTTGATTTTCCCCTGGTGACGCTATTTAGAACTTGACCTGCACTCGAGTACAAGCATAGACCTACATGTGAGCTTGAGATGATATGATACCCTCGACTCCTTCTCGAGAAATGCCGATTCGAGACTTGACCCTCAATAGGGCAAGTCAGTAGGTCCAGCAACACACATTACCTCGCTGGCACATTCTAAGCAACCGCTTCCTATTCGTTCCTGAACCGGTATCGTTTTACCGTCGTCTGACCGGAGACACGGATTATAAATAAAACAACTTATAACTGTCCATAAACACCTCTCTAAATTATAGGTCATCACCAGGCTTCCAAAGGGTCAGGGGTCAGGGTCAAAAAAAAGACAACAGAACCTAATAGTGGGCAAGTGCTTAGGGGCTTTTTTTTACACCTGGTCACTTCATGCGTTTTCTGTGACCCGATAGCTATCCGATGGTAAAGAGACCAGGTCTAAATGCCCTCCGAAACGGTTTCGAGACGGATATAAATCCGATGGTACAAACCCCTTCAGGAGATGGTCTGGGACGCATTTCAGATGAAACTGGACAGGTGTAAATGAATGTGGTTGTTCAAGCCACATACGTCAGCGCTATACTTCTCCCAAACGGAACTAAGTCATTCGCAAACGACGAAACCACATACACCAAAGCGAGTTCCATTTCAGTTACCCCGGAAATGAGGTAGAATATATTTGCATTTTGGGCGGGAGCAGAAAGATGGGATCGATATCCGATTCGCCGAGACGCAGTTATGTAGCCTAATGTGAATGGAACAGTTTTAACAAATCAGATACAGTAACTATTGGATCAGAGACAACACACGAAGTGACCAGGTGTAAAAAGGCCCTTAATTCAGGGGCATCACAAGACAGATGTTTGAATACGGAATTAGAAAATCGCAAATTTTAGATCTATTCCGATTTGAAAACATGGTTTTCCAAAACGAATAAAATGTGAAGATCTTAACCGTGATATTTAAAGCTTCTTTCACACTTGGAACCTGGAACCTTATGGTCAGGTCCATTTCTGTCGCTTTGCATCTTTCACATTTGCCTCCTTCAAACCAGCTTTTAGCCTTTGTTATGAACTTGCCATGAAAAATACCAGATCAGTAAAACTGGTAGAATTTAAATCTCCAACACAACTGTAACTGAGGCCAAGTTTCAGCGAGGTCACTTGGCATGGGGTGGTGGTGGTGGTGGTGGTGGTGATGATGATGTAATCCACGTTTAGTGCTTTTCTGCCACACAATCACTACAGATTTGTCGGATTCTCTCCTTCCGAAACATTCCTTTCCCCTTTTTTGTCTTTTCATGGTGAACCCTGCTCGTGTAACCCAGCAGGGTGTTTGGTCTCCCAGATGGCACACAACGCCCCAAAATATGAGCAGCATATTATTAATAGATGTGCCATATGTTATCCAGGGTTCCCAAATAAGCCGAGACGGAAAGGGAAAGATATCATTGAGAAGGAACGGTGAAGTCATGAGTGTCAATGAAACTAATTTATAATATATTTATATATAATGCAATGTGTGAAAAGTGGTTGGGCTTGTAAGGGGTTTTTATTTATTTATTTTATTTATTTTTGTTTGTTTGTTTTATTTTTTTATTTATTGAGCTCACTCTTGCAACAAAAGCACTTGTACCCTGTTGTAAGACCATTGAACTCACTGCTCGGTACAGAAAAAAGACGACTCAAATTATGCCGGGGAAATTCGTTTTACTTCTTTTAAATTTGTTAAAATAAATATTAGTTTATTTATATATATATATTTTTTTTTTTTCAAAATTAAATTTGTATTAAATTTGTTTGAGAAGAAAATGTGGTAGCCTAGTAGTTAATGTGTTGGGCTACTAATCGGAAGGTTGTGAGTTCGATCCCAGGTCCACCAAGCTGCCACTGTTGGGCCCCTGAGCAAGGCCCTTAACCCTCAATTGCTCAGCTGTATAAAAAATAAAAGAGAGAGATAATGTAAGTCGCTCTGGATATAAGGGCGTCTAAGGATATAAGCTATAAATGTAAAATAACTCCTGATCTCAGTAATGCTTTTTCCTCCTGGGTTCTGATTGGCTTTGTCTCCTGCCAATCAATGTGTTTATATATATATATATATATATATATATATATATATATATATATATATATATATATATATATATATATATATATATATATATTTTTTGTGCCTGAAGCCTGGTGTATCCGCGCTGGTGTGTGATGTTCATCACCACTGACTTGTGTATTCAGTATAAATGAATTTAATAGGATTGTGGCAAATTTTATTTGATTCACGAACTGTAGATCCAAGCTAACAGAAGTGTAGCTGTAATTGGAGTGAGTGTGTGTGTGTGTGTGTGTGTCGGGGTTCTGTGGCAGGAAAGATGCCTGAACGTGAAGGACTAGCACATGATTAGCTGTTCTTCCACACCCTCATTAGTGTTTCTGTTGCAGAGGTGCGCTGTGGTTGAGTGCGCGGGAATGGACTACCCTGTGCATCGAGGGGACACCATGGCCTTGGGGCTGCACGACAGGTACTGTTCAATGTATGTCACTTTTCTCTCTCACCGTCTCTTGATCTTAATCTACATTACGAATTTCAGCCTGATTTTTGTAGACTAAAATCCTGCTCGTAAAACGAATTCTCAGGATGCTAGTGACGAGTAGGCATATAGAATTTTCCATTTCAAATTAAAGACGCGGTGCACGATGTTTGAAAGCCAATGTTGACATTTGAAATCACCTAAACAAACACGCCCCTAACCCCAATGGGTGATTTGATAACTCCGCCCCACACATACATACGTAACCCGGGCAACTATTTTGGCAGAACCTGCTGGGGCAGCTGACCAAGGGGGTATTTTTATCAACGAGTAATACTATGGTTATGCAAATGTTTTTTTGTAGTACTGTGTGTAGTAGCGTGAAACGTTTAGCTTCGTTTCACGCGGAAGACGACGTTCGACACCTAGATCCCGAGGCAGAGGTAACGGCAGAGGGCTAATATCACACATGCGCACTGAACACACACTCCGCCACTTTCTGCTCATCAGCTGCACGTTTGTTTAGTTAGTCGGCCCGACTCCGTTTTCTGAAGCGTTTCTCAAACAACGTGCACCGCACCTTTAAAAGAACATTTCTGACCAAAGTAGTTTCCCGGAGTAACATAAACACAAAGATCTGTCGATATATCGTCACGGGTCTATCGTAAGCGAATCTTTATCGCTCTTATTTTCTGGCTGATTGTTAGCATTTTTTTCTTTCACCCAAGTTTAGACGGAAAATAATATTAGCTAAATATCTGTTGACCAACGAACATCAAATGATATGGCTGATGCTATCGGTATTAAAAAAGAATTTATGGAATATTTTTAGATTAGAACGACGAATAATACATGTAGCTTTCATTACAGCTGATACTGATCATCAATGTAACAATTACAAATAAAAAAATACATCAGATTGTTATTAATTGTTATTATTAATATATTACATCACTCATTTGATCACGGATGCGGAAGCAAGTAGCGACACGTGAATCGTGACCGATTCAATATACAGCTTTTTAATATTAAATTATAGTATAGAAATCGTGCCTCTGTGTTTCACAAGCACACTTTTGATTCCCGTCAAAAAGGCTGGTTGGGTTTGGGGGGGGGGGTAGTTGGGGTGTAGTGTAAGCAAAGGCGTTTATTTGAACAAGACCCAAGTAAATTGAGGCTCAAAGCGCTGATTACTGTTTATCCATCACAGTGGCTCGAGATGTTCTCCA
Source organism: Tachysurus fulvidraco (assembly GCF_022655615.1). Taxonomy (NCBI): domain Eukaryota; kingdom Metazoa; phylum Chordata; class Actinopteri; order Siluriformes; family Bagridae; genus Tachysurus; species Tachysurus fulvidraco. The sequence goes on from NC_062543.1 coordinate 14,442,495, forward strand.
GTGTAGGATCTGTGTGTGGGTCTTCCTTTTTCTCAAGTGGTGACTCAGACCCTTGAGGGGGATGTGTGTGTGTGTGTGTGTGTGTGTGTGTGTGTGTGTGTGTGTGTGTGTGTGTGTGTGTGTGTGTGTGTGTGTGTTGGATTATTTATATCTAGTAGTTTGTGTGGGGGTGCGTGGGTGCCAGAAGGTTCGGTACGAGCGGACTGATTAAACGGTCACTTAGCCGTTTCTCCTGCAGCTATGAGCTACTCGTTCATAGCACTGGGTACTTTTAAATGGTACTTAAGGTACTTTATGAGCTAAATAATGAGGCGCCCTTAATAACCATGCCATCCTGGTCACCTGAAAGTGATGTCATGACGATGCTTATTACATCCTTTCTGAGTAAAGAAGGTCAGGGGGTGTGGTTTTGTTGACGTCGGCAGGAACCGGCGAACAGGATGGTTCCAATGTTCTAGATCTCTACCTACTTATCATCCGCTAGCCGCAACGCACTGGAAGGCGGCGAGGCGTAAAGATGTGACATTTAGTAAGGTCAGAAAGCTTCTTGGTGTTTAAATGCTAATCTTGTTCATGTTGGCATATTTTGGAGAGTGGACAGCAGCACAGCACGTTCAAAGTATTCTAATAATTAAACAAAAGGCCGTGTCCAGGTTTACAGGGCGCACGAGGAACCAAGAGGCAGAGGGTGACCCCTAACACGATGCTGCTACCACCACCGTGCTTCACCAACCCGGGGTCTCAGCAGTGTTCGTTTCAACTCCAGGCAGTAACATTGAGACATAGAACAGTTCATGGGGTGGGGGAGGGGTGGTGGTGGTGGTGGTGGTGATGGTGAATATTTATGGATGGTGTTTGCTCCCACATCCCTTCTTTTTTTTTCTTCCTTCTCAAAAGTGCTTGCTCAGGCTGAACGAAAGAGTTACTGTCATAACGCAGACGAGTCTCTCTCTCTCTCTCTCTCTCGCTCGCTCTCTGTCTCACGCTCTCTCTCACGCTCTCTCTCTCTTGCTCTCTCGCTTGCTCGCTCACTCTCACATTGCCGAACCGCTTTGAAAATGCTAAATGCAGATTAATAGAGGATTTCCTTTGAGCCCTGCCAAAAATACTCAGCCGGATCAGTCGCCCAAGTTACCGCTTTCCCAACATGTCGACCTGAGCTGCGTTTCTTTGTACGAGGCATGTCCTGATATTCCACTTTCACAAAAATCACTTCTTTTTTTTTTCTTCATGGTTTCTGATATGTAAAAAAAATTACCAGCTTTCCTGCTTCTATCTTGTCACATTTTGACAATTTGTGCCAGTTCTGCAGTTCTCCGGTAGAACATTTTTGTTTATTTATTTATTTATTTATTTTTGCGATAACACTAAAACGAGACGTCATTTGTGTCATCAATGATCTGAACATTTAGCCAAATGGTTCACAAAACAAAATCTACAGTGATTTATTTGTTTTGTATTTATTTTGTATTCTATTTGTTTTTGTTTTCTTTTCTTTCTTCTTCCAGTCTTTTTAACCAAACATGAAATCTTTAGTTTTGTTTATTTGTTAATAAAGATTTTTTTTAAGAACGTATCTTGATCAAACGATGTGAAAACTGTTTAAAAATTTGAACAAAATGTTTTATTTACTTTTTTGTTCAATACTCGATCAGTTGATGTTTAGAAAACATGAAATCTTAAATATTTGTTTGCGAATTTCTTTTTTTTTTGTAGAAATTATAGACTTTGGATTGTAAAAAAATTTTTTGTCAATTTCTAATCAGCTGTAAAATGTGTTATTGACTCAAATCTCGGACAAAATCTGACGCTATTTTGTACAGCATCATTTTTATTGATGATTTTGTATTCGTATACAACATAACGTCTCTTATTATTTTCTTCTTTCACGTCAGCCGCAGACCTTCGCTTTCTCTAACGAGACTCTTTGCCTTTCCTTTGATTTGTCTCCGTGTTTGTTTGGCTCATTTCGTCTGAAGGCTGAGGGCCAACGGGATGCCGGGGTTCAGTCTGCGGCTGCGTGAGAGAAACGCTTAGACGTGTCGTCTGATGCGCCTGCGGGACGAAGCTGTCCGCTTCGATTTCTGTCTCTCACGTGACACTTCGGCGCCTCTTTGTTAGGAACAGAACAGCGACGTCAATTGGTTACAGAATCTCTCAAGCTAAAGTCCGGCAATAACAATTGTGCGTTATCTCACTTTCTCTGTGATGCCTGGTATTATGTTTGACATTTTATTTGCTGTTTAACATAACAGTTCAGACCACTGCACAGTTTCGTATCGAAAATAGGAACAATACTTAAATTAGACTCATTAAAAAAATTAAGGGGGCGTGGCCAAGCACACTACCATGTAGCTGCAAAAAAAGTTTCATTCCAACCTTCATTTGAATAAAAAAAAGCAATATTTATCTTACGAGAAGAATCGTGCACACGGACTTTATTTATAAACATAATTTTTTTTTTATTCGCGAATTCCTTCGGCTAGGCTACACGTACGTAGGAATCGACTTCTGGAGTTTCTGAGCTTTTCCTGCTTCTCCTGGAAGGAGAAATTAAATCCCGAGCAGCCCGTTTACCCGATTTGAAGTCCACGAGTCGGGTCCAGATAAAGAGCAGGTGGCCGCAGTAATGGGGTCTTTTTTAGCGTTACGAATCTTTTTGTGTTTCTCCGCCGTGCCCGCTCTGCTCTTAATTACCCCTAATAATAGACTGCTAGGAATAGACGAGTCTCTCCGCACCACACATTTAGCACTTAATTAAACAGGAGAGGACGGAGCGCCGCGTGAGCCTCCGGGTCCTCAGTGCCTCGTGCATCCAGCAGAGGGTCGAAGCTCGGCGTGCGTCTGGATCTGTGTCTTAGGCAAGTGCGTGCTTCTGTGTTTACGTCTTTTTAAACTGTCTGTAAGTGTATGAATGAAAATGTGACCAGTATATAGTTTATATACTCTATTTTATATAAGTAGTTTATATACAATCTCTCGTGAGCATGGGGCTGCGAATTCAGAGCTCGGTTGTTTGTGCTCGGTGTTTCTGACTTCTGCAGAACATTTGAAGGGTTTTTTTTATATGTATATAAATTCTTCTGAGAGAGAATCCTGACGCATCACGTCACATGCCGTTCACACTCGAAAAACAGCGTCTCTCCTGACGTGCTGTCAGGACTTCGAACAGTAATCGCAGAAACGAGTCCCCACCTCTCTCCCCCCCTCTCGTTCTCTCTCTTCTTTCCTTTCTTTTTTCTTTCTTTCTTTTTTTTTTTTACTTTATTTTGCTCATCTCCCTCTTTCATTGGAAGAGCACTGACCCGGCAGTGGAACGGCTCCGAGGCAGAGCTCGTGTCCTCGTTCGTAGTTTACACTGGGGCAAAGTCTCTCTATCAGGCACTTTGGAGGAAATCTAAATTTTATATATACATCTACATTTATTCGTAGCTGTATATATATACATCTACATTTATTTGTACACAATGGTGCACAAATAAATGGTCAAATCCAGTAGATGATGAGCAACGTCATTTAAATTTTACTATGAACTGGTAACTGTATACTGTACTGGTAAATAAATAAATAAACAGAGAAACAAATATATAAATAAATAAAGGAACTGTTGATTTAAAATAAGCAGCTTTAATATATAGCAACTACATAAAATATTAATAGGGAAGTCATAGCTATCGGTCTGTCTCTCTACATCACTCTCTCTCTCTCTCTTACTCTCAGTATCCCTCACCCTGCCTATCCCTCTCTCTCTCTCTCCCCTCCCTTCCCCTTCCCCCCTCTCTCATTCCTCCCCCTTCCTCTGTCTCCCTCTCTCCTCCTCCCCCTCCCTCTCTCTGCAGTTCGTTCCTCTTCACTCACGGTGCCACTCTTGCACATCTCTCTCGCGCGCATTCGGCTGCAGCGCCGCTTCTCGTTACACCACCGGCGCTCTGTCTCTTTTTTTTTTATGTACAATGGTTTAAAAGATCAGTTTTGTCTTCCTCTTGTGACCGCTGGTGTGTGTGGACTCCCGTTCCTCTGAAGATGCTCGGGTTGTGTGGGATGTGTGTGTCGTCCTGTGTGGATCTACATGCTGCACATTGGGCTAATCACTAGCCGCCTCGCGCAGTAGCGCATCAGGGTACCGACACCGTTTACCTTCTTCCTCCTCCCTCTCCTCCTCCTCGTCCTCTCGGCCCGGGTTCGGTGGGATGGAAGCCCTGGTCGGAAGCTTGTTTGTGGTCCGAGGCTCGTGACACATTCAAAAAATTATTATTTTTTCCCCCAAAAAATGCCGCTGAAATGGAAAAGCGCTTCTCCCGTGAGCTGGAAATTCCCCGTTCCTGTCCTTAAAACCTCCCGGTCCTCTCCGTTATCACCGGCTTACATGTGAGTACCTGCTGTAAACGTGTGTGTGTAAGAGAACTGATTTTGAGTTTAAAACACAAACATTCGCAAGCTGGGGAAAAAAATGTCCGTTCATGCAGTGTTTATATTTTTGGCCTTTACACCATTCACCCTGCTTTTTGTGCCATGTATCCGGTGCTAACTAACGGTGCTGTGGCCCGTCGGTATTGTTT
>NC_062543.1:14449553-14457053 GCF_022655615.1 Tachysurus fulvidraco
AGATCATTTGTAAACAATTTTTGTGAATAAAATAAAATTTGCTTGTTTGTTAAAAATAGTTTTATTCCTGTATAATTTTCTAACATTTCGGATTGATTTGCTGAATATATACTTTGATATCTGGAATATCTTGAATATCTGGATATTGTTCTGGTTTTGGTGCTAGGATTTTGGCTGGTACTTTTATTTTTGTGAAAAGTTGGAGATTTTATGTCAGGCAGTTGTTGTTGTCGTTGTTGCTTGTGAAGTTTTTAATAGAAGAGATTTTTTCAGAGTGGTAGCATTTAAGGTTTCTCATTTTGTTCATAAAAACTAAACAGGAAGCGCTTCAGAGACATTGAGTGTCGTTCAGAAATTTGATTTATTTATTTATTTATGTAGAGATGATGACCTAAGTTGGACTCTTAAGTACCCAAATGCAGCTGTACTGAGGTAGACATTAATAACGTCTCGGTGTGGTAAACTCTCGACTCGGTTCATCTGTGATCGTTTTTTTGCTGGTCGCCATGTTAAAGAAATTCAAAACGAAAAGTATGCCGATTTGTTAAATCTGTCGTATCTTGTTCGAAGTGTGTATTCAAAGCAGAAAGATGGGATCCACGTTCATACACTGCTCCTTCATTAGCACAAAGAAACCGTCCGCTAAAAATACTTTATTTCAAACGCCATCTCTGTCCAAGCTAAGCTAGCGCACCCTAGCTAGACATCCTCCTCTTCGAATATAGACGTGCGAAATCACCGCGTCTCGGCTGACTGGCTGTCACATAACCATTTTAGCATAATTGCCATAACGGTAACATGTGTCATCCTCTCTTGTCACTTCTTTGCCCTCATACACCATTAAGTAACAGAAAATGGATGTCTTGTGTGCGAGAACCACTCTCTTACACACCTTGTATTATTCCTCTAAAAACACATTTATCATGTAATGGGTCTTTTCCTCCTTCATCATTACTCTGGCAGCAGAGAGAGAGAGAGAGAGAGAGAGAGGGAGGAAGTGAGTGCATGGAGGATGACTGATATCACACACACACACTTTACACTCAGCTCTAGCATCATGGACAGAGGTGTTTAATCTTGCAGTGATAAAAGGAATCACAGGGATTTAATTTTCACCTCCAACTAGAGATGCTGGCACCAGAAGAATCGGTGTGCACCCATACTAGGCAGTACAGATGTTAGAATGTATTTAAAACATACTGTACATGTTCCAGCTTTGACACAAGTTCACCGTATCACCTTATTTATATTTATATCGATGGTTTTGAATATTTTGCGAATTTTCAACGGCATCATCGAGATATACTTACATTTTTATTTCTTAAATTTAAAACGAGGTGGGCACGATGGCTTAGTGGTTAGCACGTTCGCCTCACACCTCCAAGGTTGGGGGTTCAATTCCCGCCTCCGCCTTGTGTGTGTGGAGTTTGCATGTTCTCCCCGTGCCTCGGGAGTTTCCTCCGGGAACTCCGGTTTCCTCCCCCGGTCCAAAGATATGCAGGGTAGGTTGATTGGCATCTCTGGAAAATTGTCCGTGTTGTGTGTGTGTGTGTGTGTGGGTGCCTCGCGATGGGTTGGCACTCCGTCCAGGATGTATCCTGCCTCGATGCCCGATGGCGCCTGAGATAGGCACAGGCTCCCCGTGACCCGAGAAGTTCGGATAAGCGGTAGAAAATGAATGATTAATTTAAAACGGTCCTGTTTATAGTGTTAGTGTATGATGGCAGCTTTGACAATTCTATCTGTACTAGAAAACAGAAAATCCGAGATGCCTTGTACTCCTGTGTACGGCACAAAGAGTGCGTAGTCATAATCATGTTGGCAGGCCACGAGAACAGCACTGATAACGACTGGCCTGTTGCCACGTTTAAATGCTGACCCCTGGTGTACGATTTCTTTGTACAATCAGGCCCATGTGAAAAATCTTCACTCGACAAGCTGTTCAAATCCACAGCACTGTGTGGTTAAAGTACCCCAAATGTTAAAGATCTGTCACAGTTTATATCCAGGTGCCTGTGTATATCATTATGTCTAGGTTTTGCCTCAAAGTGCACCAAGACTGCAGACACGTCCCAGTTGTGGTAGCCTAGCCGTTAAGGTTCTGCAGTAGCGACTGGACTTTTAGAGTCTCTCTTTTTTTTTTTTTTTTTTTAAGAGATGTTCCAGCTCCAGTTGGATTCCTCTTCATGAAGTTTTTGGATGATGGCACCTTGTGTTACCCAAGAAGTCCAGATAGTACACAAGGCACCCAGAGCCCCAACTGCTTGCAATGCTACAATTATCTTTCATGCCGTTTAGTTGAGGATGTGGTCTGCATTCGCAAAGATGTAAGTCTTGGGACTACTGAGCAGAAAGGTCGTGGGTTCACATGACAGGACAACTATAAGCCGGGCCCTTTAAACAAGGTCCGTAGTCTGCAAAAGCTCACGTGTATAAATGTCCTTTCGCATGTGTTTGGCTTCTCCCATGTAGATAGCCTGCAGAAAGATGCAGATGTGTGAGTCATTTCCTCATAAGCCAGAAATGCTTCACAATCCTGGTGTTAGATTTTTGCAATATGAAACATGTTAATGAATGTCCAAAATCATGATGACTAAGCAAAGCGAGGCTTATTCATCCTATTTCATGAAGGGAAGAGAAAAAAAAATTACTGGAGAAATATCTAGGAAGTGTTCTGAATGTCCTACGGAAGACGTCGCTACTGTTGTCCTCGCTCTTGTGATCCTTTTGAACCATTTTGAGCAAACAAAACCCCAGTGTTTGGGTGGAGGTGTCTCAGGCAAAGCAAGGAAAGCATTTTATTTACTTTTGGAGTGGTAGACAGGAAAGAGCAGTAGGAGAGAGTTTATTGAACGGTGTCATGTGAAACGGACATCAAACGCGAGATGTCATGGTGACCAAGATGAAGTAGAGAGTGCTTGAGTGTCGCAGCTGTTTACGTAACGTTGTCTGTCTGGTAAAGGTGGATGCGCTGGATGTTAGCCCTTTAATAAATAAAAAGATCTACAGATCTAATATTCTAGATGCATGTATACAAGTTTATTTGCATATTAAACAGAAGACACTTTGTGTATCAACGTGAAACTGAATAATGGTCACGTTGAATCAGAAGCAAATCAAGCACTACAATATTTCTGTAGAACATACAAACGTTATTGTATATTTATTTATGATGTATGTATCGACCGCTGGATTGTTCACCACATGCATCTCCACTGTATACGATCAGATTTATATTAAAATATTCATAAGGCGTTTGTCTAGTCTCTCAAGCTCCACAGCTATGGTTACCATGGTGATGTGAAGGACTTCTTAAACATCCAATATTGAAAGTCAGGGATTTTGGCTTCGTCGTATATCTTCTGATGGAAAAATATAATACCGTTATCGTGATTATTTGTTCTATAGGCCACCGAGGAAGGAGATTTTAGAAAAAGCCTGTTTTCCTTCTCAAGGAAAGCTCATGGACTTTCTCTCTCTCTCACTGTTCCCTCTGAGATTTTTTTATTTTTTTTTATGTGTTCATTTGCATTTACAAGCCAATCATCAAACACTTTTGACATTTTGCTTGGCGAACACATGGACCCAGCTGGTTGAACCTCATCCCATCGCCTCGAGTTGAAAGAAAGAAAAGAGCAAAAGGTGTGTTTGTGTGCCCAAGCTTGGAAACGTTCCAGCTGAGTTGAAAGGGATGTTGGGTAATAAAAGCGGAGTGTGTCAAGGTCTCCGTGTGTGTGTGTAGGTGCTAATAACAGATGTTCTCTTGGCCACTACCTGCAGCACCCTTCCTGCACCTCCTAATGACCGTCTGGGTGCGAGTGTCCCTTAACGATGAATTATTAAAGGAATATGTTGTGCTAATGCCCCAGTGGGTGAGTAGGATAGAGTGACTTGCAAAGAGGGAGAGATATTTCATTTCAGCCTCTCTTCAGCTCGTCAGAGTAATTCCCCTTCTTTATATTTCCTTTCAATTTCTGTCTCACTTGGTCTTCAGCAACAGCACAGCAATTATGTTTGTTTGGCATGTGCCCTGATTATTGGTTATACGTTATTTATCCTGTAATGTTAAATCAATAGAGCTGACCCTATATTGAATATTTGTTAGTTTTACAAAATGCCTACTCGTATTGGTGTCAGTATTGTATTTGTGTCTAGTAAACCTTTTGAGTGGATTCTTTAACAGTATTACATGTGGAGCAAATGCAAGCCAAGAGAATTTCCAGGAGTGCAACACAAAAGTCCTTTGTGCCTAAACTGAATTCGTCAAATCGTGCAACAAGGAAGTATTTTAAACCATACCAGGATAGTCTTTTACACCGTACCAAGATTTGTCCAGAAGCAAAACAGGAAATCCTTTATGTCCTACCAAGATTTGTCCTACGGTGCAACAAGAAATTCCTTTATATCATACTTAGATGGCCCTTGACACGATACCAAGATTTGGCTATGGTTAAGGTACCATATTGTACCATAGTCCTGTATAGTACTTATATGTCTAATAATAGAAAATAAATCTATATTTTTAGCAAGATTTGTTAGAAATAAAATAAGGTAGGTCCTCTTTACCACTCCCAAATGTCATTATTAATGGTGCTTGCAAAGCAACATTCTTGTTATCTTTCATACTGAGATATTCTTCTTCCGGACAAAACTTCGGCGTATAAATTGTCCTGCAGCTTTTGTCCTAGACCCATGAATGAGGTGTCAAAGGAGAGGTGTCATTGAGCAGAGGTGTACTATGACTTTTATAAGCGATCCAACCAACGATGTTCGCACAGCGGACGAAAAAGTGGCCAAAAAAGTCCCATAGATTTGAATGGGAACTTCCTAAAATTTCACCCTAGCAACCGAGTGCCGAGATTTGCCAAGTGCAAGCACCATTCACATTTTCTTCAGGAAATGTACATTCTAGTTTTATTTATTATTCTTGAGCTAGCAAGCTAACTAAAAAATATATGATACAGCCACCTGAATTCAAGCATCATAGCCACTAGCTTTTATTTCTCAGTTTTCCAACCTAATGCTCTTTCACTTAAGGGCTGCAGATCGTTGCAGTCACTCTTTAATGTCAAACATGAAATTGTACAGAGAAGAAATGAGCACGTTTCAACAACCACGTTATCGATCCAAAGCCTTGCTTGTTGGGAAAGAGTCATGATGCCGAACCCCGTAGCTTCACTTAAGATAAGGCTCCGTATCGATGCCCTAGGCAGCCATGCAAGGATTAATGTGGATTAAATGTCCTTGCTAACATCATTAGGGCATTATCTCTGTAATACTGTAATGCTTCGAGCAGGACCGACTTTATTCATAAGGAACTAAGACATCAATAGCACCATCTGTCGATTTCAAGTCTATCTTGCTGCATTTCATCAGCTCTAATCACTAGTGAGGAATCGAGGCCTGCGTCTGCTTCCGAGATGACAACGTATGAAATATAGATATAAGAAGTCGGCGATGCGGTTTGATTTAACATTTGTCCAGCAGTTTGATTTCAATCAATATAGTGTTTGCATTATGGGAAGGAAAATGATTTGTACAGACAATGTCACAGATGACTCTCCCATTTTATTAAGCCTAAGAACTCCACAGGCCAAGCCTCCTTCTGTGGAGCACAGGGACCACATCCCTTTCTGATACTGACCTGTTCCAGGCAGATATAAAGGCCACACCATTACCCCATTCACGAAGACTGCCTGGTTCATAGGCCACACCTCTGTGTCCTTTATCGGGACAGATCCATAAGCCACACCACTATGTCCTTCACTGGGACTGATGGGTTTGTAGGCCACGAGTCTAACTTCTTCATTAGGACTGGCAGATTCATAGGCCACACATCTGCCCCTTCGATGGGAATGATACTCATAGGCCACACATCTGCCCCTTCGATGGGACTGATACTCATAGGCCACACATCTGCCCCTTCGATGGGACTGATACTCATAGGCCACACATCTGCCCCTTCGATGGGAATGATACTCATAGGCCACACATCTGCCCCTTCGATGGGAATGATACTCGTAGGCCACACATCTGCCCCTTCGATGGGAATGATACTCGTAGGCCACACATCTGCCCCTTCGATGGGACTGATACTCGTAGGCCACACATCTGCCCCTTCGATGGGACTGATACTCGTAGGCCACACATCTGCCCCTTCGATGGGACTGATACTCGTAGGCCACACATCTGCCCCTTCGATGGGAATGATACTCATAGGCCACACATCTGCCCCTTCGATGGGAATGATACTCGTAGGCCACACATCTGCCCCTTCGATGGGAATGATACTCGTAGGCCACACATCTGCCCCTTCGATGGGACTGATACTCGTAGGCCACACATCTGCCCCTTCGATGGGACTGATACTCGTAGGCCACACATCTGCCCCTTCGATGGGAATGATACTCATAGGCCACACATCTGCAGTTTTACCCATTATATGTTGTATCATGTTGAGACTGGATCACTCTGTTAACTCCAAGAATTTATCTATAGAATTTAAACAATCTTCTCACACAGTTAGATAACAAATACCGATCTGGAAAACCAAGACCGATGAAGGCCAGACCAGCAGCTTGCTGTGTGACAGGATGTGCATATGGAGGTAACCCAGATGAGATTGTTCCTTTAGCTGACAGTAGATGTGCATCATCCCTGAGAAAGTAAAGGTGTCAAACACAGTCTTCAGCTAGAACCCTGAACTGTACTGCACTTTTATAAAAGTTGGAAGCTTGTAATTACCATCCTTCTGACATGAGGTGGAGGTACTCCAGCTATTTTTGGTGTCATTATCATGGTATATTATCTAACTGTACTTGAGTGGTTGAATGACATGTTAGTCAAGCGCTGTCACTATTATCTACAATGTCTCACTCTTTATACTAATCAACTTCCTTGGTGTCTGTAGATCCCTGGTGGAGGATGATGATGCGCACATGAAGGTGTCTCTTGGCTGTGGTGAGATGGGGCTCTCCGCCCACCTGCAGGCATCCAAGACGGGCAACACCCGATTCTTCACCAGTAACACACACAGCTCTGTCGTCTTACAAGTAAGTGTGTGTCTGTGTGTGTGAAAGAGAGACAGAGAGAGAGAGACAAAGAGAGTGAGAGAGAGACAGAAAGAGAGAGAGACAAACAGAGAAAGAGAGAGAGAGAGACAAAAAGAGAGAGAGACAAGAAGAAAGGGAGAGACAAACAGAGAAAGAGAGGGAGACAGAGAGGGAGAGAGCAAAAGAGAGGGAGACAGAGAAAGAGAGGGAGACAGAGAAAGAGAGGAAAAAGAGACAGAAAAAGAGAGGAAAAAGAGACAGAAAAAGAGAGGAAAAAGAGACAGAAAAAGAGAGGAAAAAGAGACAGAAAAAGAGAGGGAGAGAGAAAAAGAGAGGGAGAGAGAAAGAGACAGAAAAAGAGGCAGAGAGAAACACAGAGAGAAACACAGAGAGAAAGAGAGAGAGAAACACAGAGAGAAAGAGAGAGAGAAAGAGAGAAACACAGAGA
>NC_062543.1:14462053-14467053 GCF_022655615.1 Tachysurus fulvidraco
TTCTTCCTGTCTCTGTGTAGAGCTGAGAGATTGAGCCATAACACACGGGTATTTCTATAATTCTATAATTTTGTAGAATCTCCGGAGGTTTCATAACGAACAAATTCGTCGTCCCCCCCACCCGTGAAGTTAGGAGTACTTGTTCCTACTACCGGTTGCTATAGTAATAACGTTTCTTGGTGGGTGGCACAGCCAGGGTTCCACAGGATGACAGATCCGCTTCCTTGCAGCCAAAAAGAAATCTTCTGCAGGGAGTGTTTGCTGTTTGTGTACAAAAGTCAGCAGTGTATACACGGTAGGAGATGAAGGAGAAGCAGTGGATGCACTTTGCTCAGACATAATGCCTTCACTCACTATTTAGAGTCGCTGAACTCTTATCAGTGGACACGCCCACATCTGGTCCCCAAAGGTCCAGGATGTGTTGTTTTTTAGGTAAACAATTGAACCCTTTTTTTTGTACACTAGGATTCGATACGCTTTACCTTCTTGATCAAACACAACGCGAGAATCGTGAGCCGTCTCTCAGCCGTACGATTCTTGCGTTTTGTTTGATCAAGAAGGTAAAGCGTATCGAATCCTAGTGTACAAAAAAAAGGGTTCAATTGTTTACCTAAAAAACAACACATCCTGGACCTTTGGGGACCAGATGTGGGCGTGTCCACTGATAAGAGTTCAGCGCCAAGCGAACGTCGACGTGCCGCCGTGAAGAAAGTAAAGAAAGTGCGAGTTCCATCTGCTCCTGAATCGTTTGGTAGAATTCGCACAACCTAAATGTGTGTACGCGAACACAACTTCGCTGTTGCTCACATAAACATAAACGACAAGGGATCCACTTTAAAGATGTTAACAAATCATTCCGTTTGTGTCCTGCTGTCCTGTCGTCGTCTTCTGTGCTTTATCCTATCCTTATATCATCTCTCGCTCTCCCAGGTGGGATGAAGGAGCAGGACCTGATGTGTATCAAGCTGCACGGTGTGAACCGCATCGGCCTGAAGAAGATCATCGACTTCATCTACACTGCCAAGCTCTCGCTCAACATGGAGAACCTGCAGGACACCCTGGAGGCAGCCAGCTTCCTGCAGATCCTCCCGGTGCTCGACTTCTGCAAAGTGTTCCTCATCTCCGGGGTACGAACATAACACTGTGTCTCTGTGTGTGTCTCTGTCTCTGTCTCACCCTCAGTATGAACACTGTTGCCGCTCGTCATGTTACAGTAATAAGCGCTGACACTGGACACTCCTTACGATTATACCGCGTCCCCGTGAGTAAGCCGTTACTACGGAAACACGCCACATGTCCATAATGAACGGAATCAAGCGCACTAATGCACACCTGCTGGTACAGAAAATGTTGGCACCCCCCTGACCGGTCAGAACCGCCGCTTCACACGGGTTTGCGTTGTTTTTTCTGCTCTAACAAGCTTTATTTAGCTCATCAGCTTATTATCGAGCCCTCGGTGAGCCCAGGCAGATCGTTAGAGACCACACACGGCGCATATTTATGCTCTTCCTTCGCTGTGTCGCAGGGTTCAGTTACACACACCAGGCGTGCGCCGGTATTACATTTTCATATCCAGCGCTGCTTTTAATACAGCTTTGTTGGGACGCATTCAATTATCGGATACAAGCTCAATAACGGCCGTGGCGATAATTAGGCAAAATTTATTCGCTTGCGCGCTTTATTATCCGAGTTTGTTTCCTCATAAGAGGAATCTGTCCCACTGAGCGGTTAGAAAGAACATGCAGCGGATGGGTATTTTGTAAGCAGCGGCAATACGAGCGACGGGTTTCAGTTTTATTTGCGAATTTAAAAAAAAAGAGATTTTACGAAAAATAGCAAACAGGCGCTTGATGGCAGAAGGCGGTGTTTAATTTGCAATAAGACTCAAACAGTAATTCCACCAGATTCCTAAAATAAATAAATAAATAAATAGAAATCCATCTCTCATCCACCCCCCCCCTTCTTTCATTTCTCCATTCATCCATTCTTCCATCGCAACCTTTATCCAATCCTTCTTCCAAATTTCCATCCATTTCTCCACCCTTTCATTTCTCTGTACCCTTCATACCTCCCTCCATCTCACCATCCATCCATCTGATGTAACGATGCTCCTCTCTCGTTAGGTGTCTCTGGAGAACTGCGTGGAGGTGGGGCGCATCGCTAGTGCGTACAATTTGGCCGAGGTGGACAAATACGTGAACAACTTCATCCTGAAGAACTTCCCGGCGCTCCTTGGAACCGGCGAGTTTGTAAAGCTACCTGTAGAGAGACTAGCCTTCGCTCTGTCCTCTAACGGTCTGCGGCGCTGCAGCGAGCTGGAACTGTTTAAAGCAGCGTGTCGCTGGCTGCGGGCGGAGGACGGGCGCATGGAGCATGCGGCGCGTCTCATGCGCAACGTCCGCTTCCCGTTGATGAGCCCGAGCGAGCTCATCAATCACGTGCAGACGGTGGACTTCATGCGCACGGACAATGCGTGCGTCAACCTGCTTCTGGAGGCCAGCAACTACCAGATGATGCCCTACATGCAGCCGGTGATGCAGTCCGAGCGCACGGCTATCCGCTCCGACAGCGCACACTTAGTGACTCTGGGTGGCGTCCTGCGCCAGCAGCTGGTCGTCAGTAAGGAGCTGCGGCTGTTCGATGAGAAGGCACACGAGTGGCGTGCGCTGGCGCCAATGGACGCCCCTCGCTACCAGCACGGCATCGCCGTCATCGGCAACTTCCTGTATGTCGTCGGAGGACAGAGCAACTACGACACCAAAGGGAAGACTGCAGTGGACACGGCCTTCCGCTACGACCCGCGCTACAACCGCTGGATACAGGTGGCCTGCCTCAACGAGAAGAGGACCTTCTTCCATCTGAGCGCACTCAAGGGCCACCTGTACGCCGTGGGGGGCAGGAACGCTGCCGGAGAGCTCGGTGAGTGAGAATTTCCGTCATCGTACTGACTCGTCTCGACTAAAGCATGATTACAGGCACACGGCCATCGCTGTTGTTACGGATTTGCAGGGTTGAGGCGAGACTGATATTTTAACGTGGCCGTGTAGGTCCGTGACCCGGTGGCCTTTTACAGACATCTCATCTGTTTCATTTCACATTGACCCAGTCGCGCTACACCCCCTGCAGGTCAGCGGTTTGGTCACCATGGTAACAGCCAGCCATGTGGAGGTTGTAGTCAGGATGAAAAGCTCCAGAGGAATGTGGGTAATGTGAGGGAGGGATGTCAGGATTTAACACGTATCCGTGCAAGCAAACACACACACACACACACACACACACGCGCACACACACACACAGTGCCACTCCCGTTAAATTACACCAACACACTTGTCTCTACAGAATACCACAGACAGACAGATGAATACCACAGACAGATGAGCAGCTAAATAAAGGATGTAGAAGTTCTCCTTAAACCACAGGAAGGGAATTTTTACACACACGCACACACACTCCCTTCCGAGCCACGTTTCCATAGTCTCTGTTACCATGGCGACCAAAGTCATGCCGGTCAAGTGGATTTTATTGCTTCGAATTAAATTACTTTTATGTTCTTGTTTTTTGGTTTTGTTTTTTTTCCCTTCCCAGCTTCGTACCATGAGCTCGCATACACACACACACACGCACACAGAGATGTAGTCGGGAAAACAAATCATACACAACTCAGCGGTGGTCACATCTTATTACTGTCTGTGCCGAGCACACGGGGCAAAAATAACATGAAGTCTATTAAAGTAGAAGTGACTTTAGATCTGAGACGTTCATTTGAATCGAGAGGGAAAAATTAAAAGGTGAAAAAAAAAAAATCACCAGTCAGTTATTGTTTATTTATTAAATCCATTTAGACTATTTTATGACTTGGTCTTTCTTTATGTGCTTAGTAATTGTTTCCTGCATTCTTTCTTTCTTTCTTAATTTAAAGTTTAATTTTACTTCTTTCTTTTTGTTCTTTATCCTGTTTTTTTTTCTTGTTCTTTCTTTCCTTCTTTTGTACCATGTTGGATCCTAACTCACACCTTCTGACCAATCAGAGTCCTGCAATAAGTTGCACTGTGGTGTATTTTATTTAAACAAAAGGTGTGTGTGTGTGTGTGTGTGTGGTCAGCAGTACTATATAAATAAAACATGTTATTAAAACAAGCAGATTTCCAGCTCATTATCTCCAAAACCTGATGTTTCAACATAATTAACAAATGACCTTCGAGGTAATTAACACGTTGCTCCTCTTTCTGACAAACGAATTCTGACCATCTGTCTCGATTAGCGTCCTGTCAGACGAAATTAAAACCACCATCAATAAATCCCAGGAAAGTAAGTCTGGATCCTGGAGATGGTATGGAAGGGTTTTTTTTTTAAACATGATGAAACGTAGAACGTAGTAATTTAAGCCGTCGGGTTCTCGATGCCGTTCCATCAGGGACGATGAGGTCATCATTGTGGGACAGCGAGACTGTATTTAAGTTCTAGCTTTTTAGTGCAGTGCACCAGAGTCTATGGGGATCATAGCTGGTTTGAAGTCATTATAGAGCTAGTAACTAAGGGCCTTTTTACACCCGGTCACTTTGTGCGTGTTCTCTGATCCGATAACTATCCGATTTGTTAAAACTGTTCCATTTACATCAGGCCACGTAAACGCGTCTTTTCAAATCGGATATCGATCCCATCTTTCTACTTAAATATGCAAATATATTTTACCTCATTTCCGTGGTAATTGAAATGTATCACGCTTTGGTGTAGGTGGTTGCTACAAAAAACAGCATTTACTGTTTGCTGCATTTTCGCTGGCGGCAGCAGTGCATTTTAAGACCCAACGTGACACCTGAGTGAAAGATCAGAGCCAGCGCTGGTGGGAAAACATATTTGTTTCTGGCGCGATGCACGACTCACGAGTCACCTGCGAGTGACGTACTTCCGTTTGGGAGGAGTATAGCGCTGACGTATGTGGCTTGAACAACCACATTCATTTACACCTGTCCGGTTTCATCTGAAACGCGTCCCAGACC
>NC_062543.1:14472053-14487053 GCF_022655615.1 Tachysurus fulvidraco
CCCACTCTCTCTCGCTCTGTCTCTCTGTCTCTGTGTCCTCCACTAGGGGGTTAGTTGACCTTTGACTTCAGGAAGAGGAAACAGATTTCAACTCAGGGGCTGGCCTGCCCCCCCTCCCCTCACTCCCACATCAAACTCTCCCACAATGACATTTCATTACTTTGTTCCTGCTGTTGTTATGAACCGTTAAGAAAAATTGTGTTTTCTAAAATTTAATAAATCAGATTTTGAGCAAAGTATCTCTGTAAAGTTAGTAAGTATCTCTCTCTCTCTCTCTCTCTCTCTCTCTCTCTCACTCAGTGTGTGTTGTCCAGGTGCGTTTTGACCGTTCGAGGCGACAGTGTGGTCGCCAAGGTGACTCCCGCCATCTGTACCCCTGTGTGTGGGCGGTGGCCTTCATTCAAGTGCATATGGTCACTAATCTACAGCACACACTTAACCAGAATGTGTGGCACACACCTTATGGTGCCCTCTGAAACTGGGTCGTGGTGTGTGTGTGTGTGTGTGTGTGTGTGTGTGTGTGTGTGTGTGTGTGTGTGTGTGTGTGTGTGTGTGTGTGTGTGTGTGTGTGTGTGTGTGTGTGTGTGTCCTTTCCATACACACTTACCTTTTAGCACACACACATACGCACACAATCTCACACCGTGACACAGATGCAGATGAATCGTGTAAGGATTCATGACGATTCAGCAGAGATGTGATCTGATTCTGCACTGATGTTCACCTGACCGCTCAATTCTACACCCATGAGATTCGGATGTGATTCTGTTTAATGTCATCGGTGCAGTAAGAAACAACTGATTCAACACCGATACAATTTGATTCGGCACTGATACGATCGAACACTGCTCGGTATTCATATGATTCGCTTCAGCACCTATATGATTCACTTTATCCCTGATTGGAATCTGTGTAGCGTTTCTGAAATGCGGTTCAGCGCCGATACGATTGATTCGGTATGATTCAGTTTATCGTTGATGCACTTCATTATGATTCGAATCAATTCGGCACTGACGCGATTTGATTCTGTCTCAATCCGATATGAATCGGTATCAGTTTTTAATCATTTTCCCTTTTTTATTCTAATCAAGTCCTGGTCTGTGAATCAAACCACCAATAGAAGGAATCATCCCTGAGCACGTGGGGTACAGAAAGATTGACAGGTTAGAAACAGTCAGTAACTAGACACATAAAACTCATCAAATCCTGGGTGATGACTGAGTCTTGTTTTTAGGTCACTGATTCCTGGCCATATTTTTTTTCCTCTGTTCAACATGTTCTATGTGGGTTATTTGTCTTTCTGAATATCGTCTAAGTAACAGGGTCCCTGTGTCCTCCATCTAAGGGCCTGATTTTGAAACTCAGGAGTCTTCAAGGTTCTTTGGGTTCTGACCTTGTTGTGTTTGTTAAACTTGAAGCACATATTGAATTGACAAATAATTTATTGAATTGTATTTATTAAAAAATATAGAAAAATATCTAGAGGGGAACCGGAGCTGTGGAATTACTGGGTTCTCCGCATGATCTATGCAGTAAATACTACATAGCTAACGCTAATCCCTTACACGCAGCATCAGTACTGAGTTAATACCAACATAGAATGGTGTTTATATACATTAGATCGAACACAATGGCTTTATTTCTTTTGCAAATAAATCAGTTTTAGGATCTAGAGCTATATAAAGAGATGATTTTTTTTTCTTCTTTCTTTTGCTTTGATTATATTTTAACGTGTGTGTGTGTGTGTGTGTGTGTGTGTGTGTGTGTGTGTGTGTGTGTGTGTGTGTGTGTGTGAGGTTAATCAAGTTGCTTTATTAATGTTGCGTGATACTCAGTTTCTTGTGTTCCTAATGTTAACGTTTTATTAAGTACAATGACGAAAGTTGTGGGGAAACCCTAGTAATGTCTTACAGTCGCAGAAACGTATGTAAATAAGGGAAAGTAAGTATCTGAGTCTAAAAAATGTGCATTTTAAGACAGTCGGTGTTACTGTGGGGTTTGAGAAAATGGCGTTTTTCTCCATGTCACGTTTTGAAAACTGGCTAAAATCCAAAATGCCACATAAAAGACCTCTAGAACCCCGAGAGGTAAACAGGCAATTACAGGTTGTGATGGACTCTAATTGATTTCAGCTGTCTGTACGTGTTGGTATTCGGTGTGGACGAGGACGTGATAAGTCTGTAATTGATTATTTTTGGCTTGCGGCCATGTTTTGGGAGCTGCGTGTAATGTATTAGTAAACAGCCCATTAGAATGGATGTAATGATAATGACAGAGGTTAGGCTGATTAGCATAATTAACACCGAGCAGGGTAAACAAAGACTTGCTGTGTGTTTAATAAAAAGGTAGAGTGGCAGGAGTGCACTTGTGTGGGGTGTGGAGTGAATTAATCAGCGGGAAAGGTTTCTGAGGAAACGGTTTAACACGCCGTGGTGGGGGTGGGGTTTGGTTTTTGTTTTGCGTTTCATTGCTGGCTTTTGAATGTAAAAATAAATAAATAAATAAATCACATTTTGTCTGTGAATCTAATCTGATCGTTTAATTTACTGACTCTTTGTAACTTCTTGCTTGCTGAGCCGATCATCTGATTGTGTAACTTATTGCGTACTGAACTGATCCTCGGCTGTTTGTGTAACTTGGTGCTTGGTGAACTGATCCTCTGCCTGTTTGTGTAACTTCTTGCTTTGTTGAAGGGACCTTATAGGGACATTTTCATGGCTGATCGTGTGAACTCGGTGAACTGATACTTTGTGCTTGGGCTCTTCTGTGACCTGACCCTTTGTACTTGGGCTCTTCGGTGAACTGACCCTTTGTACTTGGGCTCTTCGGTGAACTGACCCTTTGTGCTTGGGCTCTTCGGTGAACTGACCCTTTGTGCTTGGGCTCTTCGGTGAACTGACCCTTTGTGCTTGGGCTCTTCGGTGAACTGACCCTTTGTGCTTGGGCTCTTCGGTGAACTGATCCTTTGTGCTTGGGCTCTTCGGTGAACTGATCCTTTGTGCTTGGGCTCTTGGGTGAACTGATCCTTTGTGCCTATGTGATGACTTGAGATGAGCTGATCTCATGCATGTACACACCGTTGTGTGTGTCCACGTGATTTATTACTGCGTGAACTGATCACTTGCATTTCACACTGTTTGTTTATCCGTTGCGCTGTTCTTTATTTGAAATCACCTTTTATTTGCTGTGGTGGAAGAGTTTCTTTTATACTTGCTCTTCCACCGTCGTGTGACGAACGTGTTCAGAATAGCACGTGTCCTGTATCATATATATATATATATATAGAATATCCTCCACCACACTCACCTCAGCTATGTTGAAGGGGCTTGAGTGTGATGGCACAGTCAATCGAGCACACACACACACACGCACGCACGCGCGCGCGCTACATTCACTCGGTTCTCCTTTACACACACTGTTAAATACGCATGTCGAACACGGATTAGAGCTAACACTCCTTTACACCGCGTATTTTGCTTCAAAGCTAACTGCATGTCATTCAATTCATTAGCATCTTGTTCCTGCGGGTATAAAGCATAGATTTCACGGGTGCTGGATTTCAGCAATTAGTGCCGCGCGTGACGTTTGACAAAATCTTTTAACCGCTATGAGAATAAAGTACATTTGCAACGGAATTTAAATAATTCAAATTGTACCTGCTGGTACATCCTGCTGTTCCCATCCACCGGGGCGAGGGTAAAGTGCGCGTGTTGGAGCGTTAAAGTCGACCGCACTGCACACTGAAGTCCTGCATTCACCCAGTGGCAGTTCCATAGACGGTTTTACACCATAATAACACCCTGTATTGATGATTACACCGCTTTAGCGTGTTCTCTCGCATCGACGCATGAACCTCACAGCTGCTCTTTAAATATAGAACCAACGGGTATGAAAATGTGTGATGGCAAGAAAGTCGGGTTTTTATACGTCCGACTGCTTGATTTGGAATTTCGTGTGTGTGTGTGTGTGTGTGTGTGTGTGTGTGTGTGTGTGTGTGTGTGTGTGTGTGTGTGTGTGTGTTTATTTCACATGGTCCAGTTTTTTTTCCCCTCCCAGTCAACTTTCACTAGATGGGATGCTGGACGGTGCCTTGATGGGAAATCGAGCTGAGACAGATGTAGCGATGTCAGTTTGCGACGGTTCTGCGTGTGGAGGGGGGAGGGGGAGGGTGGGATGCAGAATGACATTCGGAAGACGAAAAGCCTCCGGAGATATCTTGCTCGTAAACACAGCCTGACAAATGACACAACGGCTTACAATCTCATACACCGCCTCCCACTTTCCAGTACACCTACAACACCTGCGCAGATATAATTACCATCTGCTTCAGTTGTTTGTAACTTTAGCTCATCTATGTGAACACCCATCTGCCCCCCCCCCCACACACACACCCCTGATTTTTACCTGCAAAGTATTTCCAAGATGTTTAAAAAAAAAAAAAAAAAAAGTGGGTTAAAAGTTTTGAAAAGAACCAAACGAGTCCAAAGTTTTGCTACGGCCCTGTGCGATTTGAAGAATATCCTGTACGACATCTTGCGTCATTACGACGGCATGTCAGGATAAAAACGGGCGACGATTGACCATGCTAGCAAGCCCAGTTAGAACCGGGATGTCACGACGAATTGTTAAAGAGATGGAGGTGATTGCGTGCAAACAAGCGCATGCACAAATGGCTTGGAGGATGTGCAGAGAATCACATTTAGAAAGTAAGAGTTCCGTTTTTAACTGTATCGACTAGAGCACGATGTTACATGAGGTTTGACCAGGTGCTCAGATACAGGGTTTGATCCTAAGCTCAGGTCATTGTCCATCTTGTCAAGGGGTTTTTGACATCTTGACATCTCCTCTCATTTGTCCACTACAATTCATTTGAGTCGCGATTCTTTTGCAGTGGTGTGCATTTTGAGCGTAACAGATTTAATAATGTTTCCTGGAGCCCTTTGCTTGGTGGTGGATTTGGCTCAGCTTGTCGGGTCAGTGCTCAGTCATGGATGCATTAGCGCATACGCATCGATGACCATCGCTAATTCCTTCTGCTTATACTAGTTCAGATTACTCGCCTGTCCTCCTGCTGACTTGGTTTACATGGCTGTGTTCATGTGCTGATCAATAAGATTCATTTGGTTTATTTGATGAGTTGCTTGATGTTTATTTGCATTTTTTTTTTAAATTTCTTACAAAAAGGTGTTTTTTTTTCTTTTTTAAATCTTTAGAGAAAATAAATGGTGCTCAAAAACCTGCTGTTCGGGTGGGTGTGGTCTGAGTGATTCATATGACACTAAATGATTCGGAGAACGATTCATGTGACACAAAATGATTCAGAGAATGATTCATGTGACACTTCATGTCATGTATATTTTTTAGAATTTCTTGAATTGACACGTTGCCGTATTAGGGCTGTGCATTGTTAGTCCTAATCACGTGAAAATTTGTTCACGTGTGGGGTATCTTTGTTTGTTTGTTTGAACTTTATTTGATTGCTTAATTGACATGGTGATGCGGCTGGATGATGGATGTCATCCTGAGGATCCGTGACCTTCACGATGTTACATTTATACAACGTTATGCACGCTTTATGTTAAAATGGGGGGAAAATTCAAGACATGAGTAACTGATTACTCAGACTTTATACTGTGTCAATGTTAATGTTATTATTAATGGAGCTCATGAATTTTGCTTCCCTGGGGTTTGGGATTACTCAGTTTAATTTAATTTTGTGTGTGTGTGTGTGTGTGTGTGTGTGTGTGTGTGTGTGTGTGTGTGTGTGTGTGTGTGTGTGTGTGTGTGGCAGCATTACAGAAATCCAGGCTTAGGTCTAGTTCCCTAATGAGCAAGCCATGGGCGACTGTGAAGAAGAGGGGGAAAAAATCTATCTAGAAAGAGCATGAGGCAGAAACTGGACTCGAATTCAGAATCATCAATTTGGATTTTAATTGGATCATTAGTTTATGGTTGCCAGTTCCATCTCTTCAACTTCAGCCTTCAGTTTTTAACAATTTGTAATTTTTCGGCTTCTTAATTCTGCAACTATCTCAATAAGTACGGTTTCTTTCTCTCTCTCTCTCTTTTTTTTAGGTTTGTTTATCCCTGACCACATGCTGGACTCTTTGGCTGTCTCATTTTTACTGTAAAACTCAGAAGGTGACTTGAATGTTATGTTTTTGGCCATAATAAAGCCACGATTATTGCACTATTATGGAAACAAGTGCAACAGCACCACCAATGGTCAATAAAAAAAAAGAAAGAAAGAAAAGTAGCAATGATGAGGCCCAGTGCTGATGTCTATCTTGTCCTGATTGTAGATTCTTGCAGCAATCACTGTCAGTCATTGTGACCATCTGATCACACGGAGACATTTGTCCTCTTCACATCACTAATAACACAATATCACAACCAGCTGTCACTTCTCTGTTGTACTCCTGTGTTCTCTCAAATCTCTCTCGTAAATCTTTCTCTCTTGCTTTATCTTGCTCTCTCTCTTCTACTTTTTAAACGCTGGAACTGGGACAACTCATATCTCCATCCCCGATTGGCTCCTGGCACCGTTGTCATGGTTCCTCGTCTCTGAATCCTGCCCTAGCCGAGTTGGCAGAAACAAAATGCGGGCAACAAAAACGGCGGTGTATTATTCAGCCGCAGACTTGTGCCAAGACATCGGATCGTAACCTGGTAGAAAATCTGTAACGTTCTGTGTGAGTGTAAGTGAAGGTGTGAGTGAAAGATGAGTCTTAAGTCAATACACAGAAGCGCAGGTGGTGTGTTGGGTAGAACTGGACAGCTGGGCTTCGGCAGCATGAATGTGTCCATGTGGTGTGGTTTTATTGGTGCACAGGGTAGATGAGTGGCGAAAACTTTACACACAGCAACAGATGAGACAAATTCAATATTTTTTTAACAGGCAACTTTAAGTGTTTGCCAATAATCTACTGACAAGCAGCCATGCACTCTCATATTGTGTACCTTATCACCTGAGCTGCTTTAAGTTGTGTGTGTGTGTGTGTGTGTCTGCACATATATTCTGCACTGACTTGCTAGACAGGAGGTGTATTTATATACTTGCTGATGCTTGAGGCAGTTTAGAAAACAGACTGGGACGTCATTTTATCTGCCTCTTTTTATTCCTGATCCCTTGCTACTCTCCGAATACATATCAGGATGCTTGTGTGTGTGTGTGTGTGTGTGTGTGTGTGTGTGTGTGTGTGTGTGTGTGTGTGTGTGTGTGTGTGTGTGTGTGTGTGTGTGTGAGGTAGAGAGTTTGTAAAACGCACATCGTCTTAATGATCCTCACAGTTATGAGGAACTTCTATTTGTGTGATTAATAGACTGAAACCGAATATAAAACACAAAACAGGTTTTAAAGTATGGCTCAGGAATTTGTAAAACATCACCATAGCAACTGCGATTTCTTTAACTCTGTTGGATAAAGGAGGGCTTCTGAATGAATGGTGTTAGACTTTACAGCTCTAATCAAGAACCATTAATCTAAACGGGACCAGACTGGTGTAGGTGCTACTAACACTGTGTGGTCACTTCACACTCATCAGTGTGCTTCAACCCACTAATTTATTCTTTCTTTCTTTCTTTCTTTCTTTCTTTCTTTCTTTCTTTCTTTCTTTCTTTCTTTCTTTCTTTCTTTCTTTCTTTTTGCAGTGCTAGGTTATCGTTATTTTCTCTATAATTAGTGTTTTGCTTTGTTTATTCGCCTGATTTATTTATGTAATGTGCGTGTTTATATATTACAGTACGAACAAAAACTTATATCATAGATTTCTGTGTATCTTTATTGGTTTGTTTGGATTCGATTCTTTTTTTTTCTTTTCTTTCAGGACTAATTTGGGACTGCGTGTGAATGTTTCCTTACAGTTAATGAGGTAAATGTTGTGATAGAAACAAACAAGTAAAATAAAATAAACGTTTAATTTGAGCTCTAGGAGCTCTGGCTAATCCAAAATAACATCAGATATCAGAAGAAAAAATCGTATATTAGCTGATTAGTTGAACATGTGGTGCTTAAATAAAATAAATAAATAAATAAGTCAGTCCATTTTCTACTTATGATGATTGTGTTTGCTTTTTTTATATTTAGTTCCGAAATAGGAGCTGTGAGTGAAGGCGAACTCAATATTAGCTTCAATAATAGCCATGTCGGTTTGGTTCAGTCGTCATTTATCTTCTTTAAGCTCCACTTTCTTCGTATTGATAATAATTAAGCTAATTTCACTGTTAAGTGAATGAGTGACTTGAAACACGAGCGCGCGTGCACAACGTTAGTTAAGTTAGAAGAGCTCTCTGTTGCCATGGCTACCTGGCTCTTTTTATTTTAACCCTTTTTTTTCTTTTCTTTTTTCTTCAGTATTTCTTTTCTCATTCCCTCTTTTTTTGAAAAAAAAAGTTTTTTCACCACTCTATTTTGTGTGACTGTGCGCGTGAGACGAGCTCGAGGACGCTCACTGTTTCCGTCTCACTGATATTACATTTACAGATCTGTTCTTAAAGTGTAAGACATTTTAAAATGAACGTGTTTCAGATATATCACCTTTTTTTTTTTAAAGATGACTTTTTATTTTTCCCTTTATTAAAGATGACCGTGTGTCACATTTCCACGCTGCATGGTGCGAGTTTTGAAGTTTTAAAAGTTCTAGCATTTTTAATTGTGAATATTGTCTTCATGTCAAACTGCTGCCGTCTGCTGGTCACATGTAGAACTGCACTTTAAAATGCAATGTGTGTGGTGCAAAGAAGCATGAAATACACAATGTGACCTATATTCACAATCACAAAAAAAAAAAAAAATCATATAGAAAAGAATCCTATAGAAAGTTCAAAGAAGTTTAATTGATGTACAGAATGTAAAGAAATATCTCAGTGAGGCAGCAACTTGATCAAACAAATAGGTTGTTTTTATTTACAAGTACTGATTATTGAATTGTTTTCCACTTGAATGTTTTTAAGTGTATATTTATTTTGCCACAAATCTGTTTTCTCCTTTCTTACTGTGAACACTAGGAGCTACGAGTTCACTTTCCTTTCACGTAAGCCACTTACTGGAGCACCACTGCGCTTTTCCCAAATGTGTAATTCTGGGAAATACCGATTCAAGTTCCAACGAATTAAAGCTTGATTCGGTGTTGCTTACTCAGTGCGTTTAGAAATGAATTATATAGCGTAATTATGCTCTACACATTTGGTTAGGAAGTGATGCATTAACTGCAGACTGCATTCCATATGGCCTGATTATCCAGAAGATGATTTGATCTTAAGTCCAACTAGATTCCTCATAACCTTGGAGCTGTGTACGTGTTCTGAGTATGTGAGCTGTGTATGTTGCAGTTGGAGAGTTGCCAGATAAACTTCGTTGTATGCAATTGTCTTAAATTTTTATATACACGTACACACAGATCTTTTATATGTGCTTTACACGTTTTTTTTCTTTTTCTTTTTCAAGCAGCAGAAACACACAACAAATTCCAGTAATTTTGGCCGACGAGACTACACTAAGGAATTCCACTCCCACCTCCAGTTACCATCCATTCCCTTATCAGTAGAGTTAACATGTGTTTGTGTGCTAATGTTATTTGCGCAGCGACTTTTAAAGAGCCGTAGGTCTCTGGTTAATGTTCTCGGCTAGCATTCTTCAGCTGTCCAGTTTGGATTTTTTTCCCCCAATCTGATGACTGCTGTTATCTTTTGGCTTATGTTTGCATGAAAATATGCACTGATGATTGACTGGGTTGATAAGTGCATGAGAGTACAGGTGTTCCTATTAAAGTGAGTAATGAATAGCATATTCACTCTTATTAGATCATAGTATATGGTTTATGACACAGACACAGATACAGAGCAAAAAGGAAGTAGTACCTATTATATCTCTCTGTCTCTTTGCCTCCCTTATGATTCAGACCGAATGAATCGGGTCAGGTCACCTCAGCTTGTCAGGACAGTGTGTGATTCTGTGTCTGTCGCTGTCTGTATTCCCTGACATAATGAATGCCCTGGTCCTCATATGATTCACTAACACACTCACACATATTGGGAATGGATTTGGAACTCGGTCATTGCTTACGGCTCCACTCCTTAATCACACTCTTATGAAACCATCAGCCTTCATAATTAACCTCATATGACTCACACTCCCTTAAGGAGTAAAGCACATACCCTCATTTTCTGTTCAGTCCTCATTTAAAGTTTGGATTTCTCTTTGTTGAAGCCCATTAGCTCAGTATCTCTTACCTGAAGTAATTATAAACACAATTTTCATTATTTCACGACTTGCACAGCGCATTATATTTTTTTCTCGTCTTTAGAATTTCATCTTCAGTGAGCACTTTAACCCTAGTCAGGGGACACCAGGGGGCACGTTAAGTCACCAAGCCATCGCTAGGCCACACATTCATACCTAGGGGCAACTTAGCTTAGCAAGTCTATCCTCTGGAATGTTTTTTATGGGACTTTAGAGAAGCCTGTATATCCCTGGAAGAAACTCAAGGGACAATATGCAAATCTCCACAGAGACTGTAACCTGAGCTTAGGATCAAAATCTAAACTCTTCATTTCACTATAGATATTAGATGGAATAAGCGAAAGTGAGTGCTAATCAATCTAATATAGATTAAAGGTTTCCCTGGTAACATGTACAGTCATTTTAACTCAACTAAAGTAAATCTTATTTGCTGAAATGTGCAGTTTAGGTTTAAGTAATTCGAGACTTAGGCTCTGTAATGACAAAAAGTATCTGAGGAGACATAACACGAACGCCCATTTTGTAATGCTTATGTCAACCCCACAGCACACCACACTTTTTAGTCTACGCCCAACATCTAATATTCCAGCAGCGGATCAGGATGTGTAAAATGGAAGAATTTTTCCTACAGCTGCACCCGACTATTACACAAACACACGGACGGGGATACACAACAGCTAACTGCTCACAGATGTGCTGACAGGGAGGGGGAAACAAAAATGGGGAACCAGAGACAGGGTGACAGATGTGCTGAAGGACAGGAAGGAAGGAAGGAAGGAGTCGAAAGCTTGAATTTAATAAGTAATGAAAGATTGAGAATGGTCATACTCGGAGTAAGTTCAAAAACATGCAGACAGAACTGTGATACATAAAAATGACATGGTTATGTTCAGTCTTTAAAAGAAAAAAAAAATACAGATCAATTGTCCCTTGAGAGGAAGACACATTAAGAAGCAAGCCGTATATATATATTTTACTGTGTTTGTAAAATTGCTCTAATTGGCTTGGGCTCAAAGCAAATGTCCCCTAAAGAGTGTCCGTTTGTACCCCAGGCATTATAGAAATTGAAATGGGTCCCATCAGGCCTTCGCACTGTTTACTATCTTTTCATCCTCGGATTTGGACATACAGTACAAATCTTTTATAGTTATTTCTGGAGTTTGGAATATTCCAGACTCCTCCGCGTCCATCTGTCCACCAACCCAGCTTTCTCACAGAAGTGACGCTCTCCCCTGAGAGTGCCACACGCTATATAGCTCGATTAAGATGTACAGCAGTCTACTATGAAACAGAAGACTGGGGAAGAAAGAAAAATATTGAATGGTTCTCCAGAGAGAGTTGGTGGGTTATGATGGTGATTGAAATATTATTTAGCTGTTGTTAATCTGCTTGGCTTTTTTTTTTGTGTCTTTCCTTTAAGAACATTTGCAGTCTCACCTTTGCTTTAGTTCATAATCTTATCTCTATACAGTTGATTTGAAACGTTCTGATTTTTAATCTCACCTTTCCTTTTTTCCCCCTTGATTCCCTTTTTCAGTCTGTTTCCTCTCCGTAATTCATATTTATATGAGACTATCCCTGAGAGATGGTCCTCGCCAAGTTTGCATCTGGTTTGCTCATTAGGGATCTAAATCTGGATTGTTGCACTGTAACAAATTATATGTTAAAAAATCATTATAGGAATAAAATTAAATGGAATTGAACAAATCAACATTCGATTCTAATATTGAATCTTCTAGGTTCCAGCAGAGGCAATGAATGTGTCTGTGGTAGCTCTAATACAGCTAAAAGCTCCAAAAAGTATCATCATGGAGCAATTGACTGCTTTTTTGACTTGTAATGACAATCAAAAATCCCACATCCAGCTCAAACTCTTTTTGTGACTGTATACTGCAAGATTCACATGAATTCTTTAATTCAATACGATCTGTATAACAGTCGATTACTCCAGATTAACATGTATTATTATGCACTTCGGTACAAGGTTTAACTTGTGATCCAGTTCAGAAGAAACTCTGCAATATTCGAGAGACAGTTGTGGAAGTTGTGGCCACTGGTCGAAGCCAAAAATTCACAGGTATCATTTGAGCAATACCTCAGGTACTATTCAGTATGACCAAACACACTTGGTCCATCATTTCTTAATACAGTGTAGCCATGAAACCAAAACAAATCGTTGACCTTTATTTCGGTGAGCCAGCCAGGAAGGTAGAGTCATCCGATTTGTTCTTTTCAAATTAAAAATGCATGTCAAATGTATAAAAATGCATTTTTCTTATAGATAGTATGAAAGACTATACAGGGTGGTAACACTGGGTGCATATGCTGGCGATCCCAATGAGGGGAAATGTGCAACACTGGGTGCATGTTGGGGACACATGGTGAACAGAATGCCAGCCCATCATAAGGCACCATACAAACAAGCAATTAAGATTAACCAGTCATCCCAGAGTGTTTTTTGATGGAGAGAAGGAAACCACACAAAAACCTGCAAGACCATTCACAGACAGTATCCCAAGCTTTAGTCAGAAATTTGACCGCTGGAGCTGTGAGGCAACACACACTACGCACAGGTCAAGAAAAGTTAAATCTTTTCTTTAGCAGCATTCCATTCTGGAAAGCACAGGAAGCAGAACACCGAGTGGTCAAATATCAGGAAAATTCCAGGTGAACTTTTGATGTTCTCCTGCTTAAACAAGTCAATTAATCCACTTTGCTGGTGTGTGTGTGTGTGTGTGTGTACGTGGGCCTGTTGGTGAAAATCTGTGTGAGAATTTCATGGCTATAAGACAAAAAACACAGACACACACACACACACCCACTGATACAATGTTGATAGTGTTCTGGGTTTCAAATTCTGTTTAGAAAAGCACTGGCGAGAAGGAATAGACATTTGAGAACTTTAGCAGCATGGAAACGGTTCTGGAATGGAACATGCTGCTCAGAAGTGTGTACCGATCTGACGGTGCGGACCGACGCATCACATGACCGAAATGCTGCATCAGAATTATGAATATTATCTGTAAATAGTTTTGCGAATTAATCACACCCCCCCCAGATTCTGACTTATTCTGGTTTTATGATGAAAATCCTGTCATTGCAGTAATAGGGGTATCGTCAAATATAGACTCGTTGCTTTATAAATTAAAAATTGTAGCAGCAGACAAAGCGGCACCGTTAAATATTAAATTGTTGCCTTATCAATGGCATTCATATGGTAACAGTGAGAGTCAAATATTTCCTTGTTATTGAAATACTACATTATATCAGAGCAGAATCCGCACCATTGTCAACTACAGATTTCTTATAAATTACAATTGAAAGCTGAGATTAACTCCATTAGTTTCACAATTGCGTCCATGTTTTGAGAGGATATTTCCAGTGTTGCGGAACACACTGTTCCACAAGTTTTAACAGCAAGTGGCCTAATAAACATTATTACACCCACATAAACAAGTTGTTTAATCCTCAGACAAAACATTTATACACGGTCTTCTCTTAGAACACCAGGCTTTTCCATTAGAGCTTCGTCATTTTAAACAGAGGTCGTCTGCTCAGAGTCGACACAAGTTCCACACAAGATGAGGAAACTTATCTTTATTCCAGTAGCTATATGATGATACAGCAGTACAAATAAGCGAGACCACAATGACATGCTATGACAGGGTATGACACACTCCTTGACCCGATCTAGGAGTGGTTCCAGACAGGGTTTTCTGATAACATCTGATCCAGCTCAGCATTGTCTCTTCTCTAAATTTATTCCCTCTAAAAGTGTGTCTCACATCCTATTGTCCTTTCCATCACTCCTACGTATCTGTGTCTGCATCCTTTTCTTTTTTTTTTTCTTCTCATGTACAACTAGTAGTTTTTTTTTCAGCACTAAACAAAAGCTGCTCAGTGAAGCATATGACCTACATCGACCTTCTTCTGGGCAGAGCACCGGCTTACTTCGCTGACGTATTGTTGCAGTCATTTTGTATTTCATGTGCTGTTAAAGTGCTACGGAGTCAGCGTGTCTGATGTAGGCTGATGGAAGGTGTTTGTGAAACTAGCCGCAAATCAACCTCCTGTTGTTATAGAAAAGATACCATACTAACATACCGTATTAGCGTATATTAATATAAACGACTTCCCATTTAATACTAAGGAATTTAAACGGTGAGGTGAAACTTTCAAGCAGAGTTTTCTACAACAATGTACGCAACGTATTGCTTTACACGTTCATGTTTGTTCATCTACTATGGACGGAGATGATATCGTCTCTGTGGTGTTTTCAGGAAGTGCCACCCAGACTTACAGACAAACTGCAGCAGATCTAGGAATCTTTAACGTACTGAAGTGGGACTCTACCAGTCAGTGTGGCAACCCTTACTGAAAGAATTTCCTCTAATAGCTGATGTAAAAGAATTTCCGCTAGCTCTTAATTGAGCAAAGAATGCCACAATGACGTTTGTATAAAATGACACGTCGCTTGTATGGTACCACTTCCTTCCGTGATTGAACTATTGCACAAGTAATAGACACAGCTGAGCGTCTTACTACCTCCGGTTACATAACGATAATGCTGCCACTATTAGCTAACTAACTAGCCATGCCAACACATCACAGGAAACACACACTCTCATTCACTCACACACTCACACACTACGGACAATTTTCCAGAGATGCCAATCAACCTACCATGCATGTCTTTGGACCGGGGGAGGAAACCGGAGTACCCGGAGGAAACCCCCGAGGCACTGGGAGAACATGCAAAC
>NC_062543.1:14492053-14544553 GCF_022655615.1 Tachysurus fulvidraco
GGATACTTGATGCATATATTTATTTTTTTCTTATATTGTATTCACCAATGTTTTATTTATTTTTTTTGTTTATTTTGTTCTTTTCCATACTATTGGGTTTTCCCCTATATGTTGTGCTGTGTATGATTATGTATGTGACGGATCTTCTGTTGTGTTGCCTTTTCTCGTATACAGACACCATGCTGAGAAGTCGTCCTGCTCCTTCGCTCCTTTCCATCGCTTTACTCATTTCCTCCGTATTACAATCATCGTCATCATCGTCATCGTTAATACGCAATTCCACCCGAAGACTCGGTGCTCCCGATCCTCGTTTCAACGATCCAGATGAAGACTACGATAACATATATGATGAAACTGTCATCACAAAATCACCTCGCAAAACCACAGATTCTCAGCATCCGCCCTGCAACTACGACCTCTGTAAGGACCAGCAGGAGACATGTCAGAATCTCTCCTTCGCTCTGTCTTGCTCCTGCCCCGGTATCAGCGGCCCCTTTCAGCCACCAGACCCTCCTGTACTCCAGAGTCTGTCTTTAGATAGCAAGGGAAAAGTGGTAGTGCGGTGGTGCGCACCATCCTCCACAGTCACCCACTACCTCGTTCAGGTGGATGGTCAAGTGGTGCACAGTGCAAATGTGAATAGGAGGATGATCGAGCTGGGAAATCTAGCTCCTGGCACTGAGGTGTGCGTTAAAGCGGTGAACAAGGTGGGCGTCAGCACCAAGGGGACAGACTCGTGCACCAACTTTGACCCCAACACCTCTGAGACGAGGCTCATCATCAAGTTGGTGCTCATCGGAGCAGCAGTGATGTTGGTGATTGTAATTTTGGTCGTAGCGCTCATGCTCTGGCGGTGCAGGAGACACAGGAAAACTTCAACACGGACAGCAAACCCATGAACCCACATGGTGCTCTGATGGAGAGAACACATAAAGCAGTAGATGTCTAAAAAAAACTGTTGCTTGAGGGATTTTCCTGGATTTTTTTTTTTTAATGTCTGTGTTCAAAAGCACTTTAGTCATGTTAGAGTTGTTTGAGTATTAATTGTAATGAATGTTGAGCTTTTTTTGTGGCTTATTATTATTATTATTATTATTATTATTATTATTATTATTATTGGAGGTTTTGCTTCCTTTTATCCCTTTATCAGTTTTTTTCCCTCAACGTATGGAACGAAAACCAGCTCCTAAATCCTGTGCAACACACTTGTCCTTGCTGATGACTCTGCCACTGGAAGCTTTAAACTCTTTCCCTTCTGATTAGGGTTTTGTACTTTGTGTGTCACTGATTTTTATCACAATAAAACTCTGATTGACTGGAGTGTGAGCCATCAGAGCCGGAGAGACCAGAAGAAAAAAACGATCATTAATTTTTTTGTTTATGTTCTGTTCAGTTTATATATATGTTATGTATATATATATATATATATATATATATATATATATATATATATATATATATATATATATATATATATATAACTGTGTCAGCATTAAAACAGTTACTCGGGAACATGTCATGCTGCATTTGGGTGTTTTTTGTCTTATTTACTTCTAGAGTGAGAGAATAAAAGAGGTTGGTGACGGAAGGACTGTTTATAGCTGCTATAATGAACCTTGTGTGGTAGATCTATAATAATAAGCATCATTATGAACACATATGTTGGATGTGGCATCATTTTCTGTAGTCTAGGAACAATAACACTTCAAGGGACGCTGTTATAGGATCCACTGTTATATCCACTTCCTACTTTAAGATAAATAAGTAATAAAAAAACCATGACCTTAAATGTTTGATCAAATATTTGGACTGGTTTAGTTTTGGCTGAAATGAACCAGAATTCCAAACACACGTTGTTTCGTTAACCAGCTTTAGTGGCCATCAATATGAAAACAGTTCCATGAAAAAAAAAAAAACTGATTACTGTTCTTTAAAATACCGTGTTGAACAAGCCTGGAAATTTTCATAATGGCAAGGTATTAAAGTGTGTTTTGGTGAATGTATGTGTGTCATGGTCTGAGAATGTGATTGAGTAACTGTTTAATGCTCTCCAATTACAGCATGCTGAAATCAGCGTTAGCATTTTCCCCAGAAACCGCATGTCCGTTATCAAGGCATTTCACACAAACTCACTGGTGCCAGTAGAACGATTAAACCTCCAGCTAAATTCCGATAACAGCTGAACACGTCTGATGTTTTCAGTGATTTCTAAAGACACTGTTTTTCGTTTGTTTACATTAAACAATGAAGAACGTGTATCTTTTTTTTTTTATGACTTCTTCAAAATATGTTGACCGGCAAATTGTTTGGATTCTCACTTAAGCTTTTGTATTGTACCGTTTGTGAATTGTGACTGAATAAAATTACTTTTTGCTATAATGTGGTGCCTTTGCTTTACAACACCGGAGTCGATAGCTAATGGCGTCTTAAGCGTAGGCCCAGGGACCGTAACACCAGTCACCGATTTCTACTAAAGATCTGTTTTCCATGATGGAGTCAACATCATCGGTGATTTTTTTTCTTGTTAAATCTTTTGTTTTTTTTCTTTACAGGAAGCTTGAAAGGACACGTCTACATTAATAAGAAAAGCTAACACTAATGGAACAAGATAAATTGTGCATATTATAATAGACCGTTTTTTTTCTGCTAATACACCACATACTTCAGCCTCAAAATATTTTATCCAGCACTCTTTAAGTAAGTAAATGAGGAAAAACCAATGTGCACTATAACAAACAGAGTTTTCTTAGTTAGACCATGATGTAGGACTTTTTGAAAATGTTTAACATAAAGTGATATGTTTTCCAACATATTCTGAGACTGACTTTGATCTCTTGCATTTCGCCTTTAAACTGGAACTTAAATCGATGAACCAAATGACTGCCAACATCTTGGATAGAGGAAGTTACAAAAGCCACTGACCAGCTTCTCTTAAAAGTGTTTGCCATGCAGACTGTGAGTTTCCTGTTATTTGCATCTGATTCTTAACCTTATACATATTACTTCTATTTTATTTGTACGAGATTTTTTTGCTACGGTGAATGAACTTTGATATGAAACATTATATGCTGTATCTTCAAGGCCTTAGAATTAAGCCTTAAACACACAACCAGACTCAAGACAGCGTGAGTGAAGAGCTCTAGTTAAAGGTGCATGCTCAGGACATGGCTTAACGCATTGCCTTTGTCGATCCTGTTCTACAATCTTGTAGGTTATCTGTAAAGGTTGGTTTTCACCTTTACAACAAACCAAGCCACATACAAGGCTGATTGCCAGTGATAATATATAAGACAGTGCTTTCTGGCGCCCTCTGGTGGCAAAAACAGGAATAACACTTGCAATAGGCTCTCTGTCTCCCTCTAGTGACTAGAAAAAACTAGGACTGTTTACATGTAAATAGACTATTTTGCTTTTTATTAGACGTGATTTTTGAATATTTTTTTAAATACATTTTTTATACATATTATATTTATCCTAAAGAGAAGGTTGTTGAATGTGAAGTGCTTGAGCTTTATTCTTAGTTTTATTCTAAAAACTATTAAAGCATCTCTCAGACAGATGGTTTGAATTACAAAAGACACCTTTATGGATTCCGTATGATCGGCTCAGCTGGTCCACAGTTTCCCCACAGGCCTCATATGGAGGTGCTCACACGGCTTAATACAATGCCATATGTACGGCTAAAATATGGGATACAGGAATAATGAGGGTTTTTATGCGGCAGCATCATGGGTAGTGTTGTGAGCCAGCAGCATGCAAGAGATGTTATCAGACACCGGCATGTACTGGATGGAGTTACAGGACTCTACATACCTGATACTGGTTCTCTTAATACTGGTTCTCAGCAAATAAATAATAATAAATATCAAGGTACACCACGACCAATTATTAACTTATCCGTCAATAGACAGACGGACATAGATAATACAAAGAGAAGGAGAAATAGGGAAAGAAAAGCTAAACGTAAAGGGAAGAAACAAAGAAAGATTGATGTAAAAATCCAAAAGGTTGAAGAGTTAAAAGATCTGAATATGAAAAATTCTGAAATGCTTATAATGCTTTTACTTATAATCATGTATCCTCATGTAATAGTTGAGATTCATCTTGTGTATTTTACTGTAAACTTTCTAGTAGTAAACACTTATAAAGCCTACTGTGTATTACTGAGAGTATCTGCACACACGTGTTTCAAGGCCTGCTGTTAAAAGTGAAGTCTTCTGTGTATTTGCAGGAAGTAAAAGCTTCAGTTTATATAATCACAGCCTGAGAAGTAGCAGGAAGTATGACCATATACAGAAGTGTTAACCGTGAGGTTAGAAAAGAAAAGACATTAGCAGCACACACAGAGTCGGCTGGCGAGATATGTTTGGGAACCGAGAAGTATTTATGAAATAAGATGGTAGCCGTCTAAAAGGCACAAAGCCAACCAAACCTGACAGCCAAATCTTGAATCACATTCTATTGTAGACAGCCTTAGTACATGTTATACTTTAGGTGCATCATAGAACAAATGCAAGTTTACACTTGGAGAGTGTTTCTTGGTTTGTTATAATCTTTGCATCTTAATACCTTTTACTTATTCTAGTACTGTTTGATTATTTGAAGGAAGTTTTTTTTGTAATCTTTTTATTTTACATATATTACACACATCTATCTGTATTACACTACTTTTAATAAAAACAAGGCCTCCCATTGTGAGGATCCTGAAAAGACAAAAAGGTCTAAGTCTGCCTCCTTCATGCAAAGATTCCAACAATAGTTTAAGTAGAAGACCTTGGAGAGGAGCCTTTGTTAGAAGACCAAGGGGACTTCGAAGGACACCTGCGTTGAAGGTAAGACCAACTTTTAATAGTTGATCTTGTGTTTCCAACACGACCTCGTGCAAATTAAGATACACTCCTTAGTGGGGGTGCGTAAGGTTTCCTACGCAATCTGAAAACATGTGTCGCTAAGGGGCAAGTATGTTAGTATAATTACTTCAGTAGTTGGAGGGTCCTGTATGGTGCTGTACATAAGCACCGTCTGGGTCTTGTACAGGTTGCATGGACTACTTTATTCTGAGTGAAAATGGTGCAAATGATCTTTAAAAAGCAATAGCAATAATTTATTATACAGGGCTCTCATGTTTTGAAGACAGGCAAGCGCGCACCCCCACCCCCCAAATAAAAATCAAGTTGTTGTATGGTAAGGATCACTGACCGCAATTTAACACCCTACAAAGTATTTGTTTAATTTCCATTTATTAATTTGAGTGTGTGTGTGTGTGTGTGTGTGTGTGTGTGTGAGAGAGAGAGAGAGAGAGAGAGAGAGAGAGAGAGAGAGAGAGAGAGAGAGAGAGAGAGAGATTATGACTGGTGTTATTTATTGTAAGTGTTTGTTGCCTTTTTGGACTTTATCATTTGTAATGTTGCTCCCATTTAAAACAGTTCAGCACAAGCCCAGACATTTTTAGTGTCATTGAGGACAATGTTTCAAACCGACCATCAAAAATACCCTCTCTAATGAATGTTTTATTTTAATTGGTTGTTGCTTTAAATCTTACCCAGATAGGGCTATGTTCTGATTGGCTATTGTGTAACCTCTTTTTATGATTGGCTGATAAGTGTCAGGCTTGACTAAGAGCTCCAGGGGAGACGTGCTTGATTCCTGCCCGGTTCCATAGAGACAGCGATGCGGACCGATACGTTTTGGGCGCTGCGGCTTATTAAATAAATATATATAAATAAATATAAATATAAATAAACATTTATATAAATATATGTTTAAATAAATATATGGTAAATAGTCAAAAAGTTTTTCTGTGTGAGAAATACGATGTGTGGCGGGAGAGCGTGAGAAAAGACCCAAATGAGTGACTGTCACTCTCACTGCGTGACACTCGACAGCCCTGATTATATCATTTTCTGTAGATCTGAGCTTATTAAATGAGCATCAAGGCACAAACTAATGTGTTGTTATGTGTTCCGGTGATTGGGACCAAAAACCAAAGAGAATCTTTCTTCACCTAGAAAAAAAGTGGTCCAAAGAAGGACACAAACAGACGTGACGATTTTCAGTCTTTCAGGAACGAGAAACTGACCTAGCTTCTTTACAGGGAACAAATCTACAGAGCAAACAGCAGAGAAAAGGATTTTGCGATGATTGAAAGTTTTAATGTAAATGTCAGTGATTTCACAGAAAAGATACATTTAAGAGTTGATATATTTTTTATAGCATTACATCAAATATATAAAATATCGTTACATTCCAATAAACAATGACGGATTTCTACAGAGTACACGTACGTTCACACGTGGCTTTGTATTACACCACAAACGTTCCCTTCTTTCACACCTCATATTGAACTCAGTCAAAGGATTGAAATGTTTTAAACTGATATGATTTTTTTTAAACCTGTTCTGTTCTGTTCTGAATGATTTTTTAAGCAATAAGACTTTCTACCGTAGAATCCGTATATAATAAAGGAAAGAAGATTTATGTTTCAGATCGTATCGATTTTATGACGATCACCAAACGTTTAGTGTTTTAACTCTGATGAAAACCTGGAACCTCTAAGATCTTTCAGAATGGTAAGTCACAGGAAAACCTCCCTCACATCTTACTGTAACGTATTTAAGGCCCTGATGACCGGAATATTCACACGGAGGTGTAGATTTCGTCATGATGCACTTGATTACGGTGAACTTTACATTGCTTTCATAAAGATTCCCGCCTAAAGGAGTGCCGGCTTTCTGACATACAGCTTGGACCTGAGTATCAGTAGCCTTTATGAAGCTGTTCTTGGGTTTGCAGGCGCCATTAGAAATGATTTTCTCATCTTTAATCCTCTGGGTACATGAAGTCGTGTTCATGTTCAGGTAAATATGCTTCCTTTTGAATGCCCTCCAGTTCTGGGCTTCAGCAGGCAGTGCGGCGCTCAGCACCAACAGCAGAACCAGGCCGGACACACGGATCTCCATGACCATATCTGTGGAGACAGAAACAAACCCGCGGCACAAGTACAGATGATTATCATTTTTTTTTAGATAAAGCTAATTGTCTATTTTATGTGGAGCCATAAAAGTCCATGCATATGTTGTTACCATAGAAACGATAACACATCTCATTGCTTGCTGCATCCTTACAGCTGTTTGAACTTCACGTTCATCCTCATTGTTTTTTAATGGCTTTCTAACAGGATTCAATGGAAATGATTCCAGATGGAGATTTTCTCTAATTATTTCAGTAGGAAAACAGAAATAAACTTACCAGAAGGAGAGGATCGGAGAGTCCGTGTCGAGAAGATTATTAGATATGAAGTGATGATCCAACACAATGAATCAGAGAAGAAATAAAAGAATAATTGGAAACAACTGAAGATCCACTGAAACCCCAAAGCAGTCTAAGATGATAATTTCCAAGGTAACAGCATCAGTCTACACTTCAGAGCGTGTGTGTGTATGTGTGTGTGTGAGTGTGTGTGTAGGTGTATATATAAAGACGTCTTCATCTTATAAGCATTAAGTGAAATGCAAACGCTGCAGCTGTGAACTTTTTCTCACAGGTTCTAAACCACGGTGTTGTATTACGCGTTCTCTCGTTTCTTATTTTTTTCCCACATCAAGCTGTTTTTTTTCCCTCACATCAGCTGTTGTTGTTCTTGTGTGTGTTTTATTCAGAATGCCTCAAAGTTTTGAAGCTACACCACAAACACGGGGTCGAACGAATCCCACTATACAGATGTCACAAGAATTATGTAAAAAATGTAAAGCGGTGCATCTTCAGGGCTGGAGCTTCATTTATAGCCGAATATCAGTCATAATCTTCAGCCAGTCCTGAATGTTTGTGTGTGTGTGTGTGTGTGTGTGTGTGTGTGTGTGTGTGTGTGTGTGTGTGTGTGTGTGTATGTGTGTGTGTGTGTGTGTGTTTGTGTGTATGTGTATGTTTGTGTGTGTATGTGTGTGTGTGTATATTTGTGTGTTTGTGTATGTGTCTGTTTGTGTGTATGTGTGTGTTTATGTGTGTACAGTATGTGTGTTTGTGTATGTGTGTGTTTGTGTGTATGTGTGTGTTTATGTGTGTACAGTATGTGTGTTTGTGTATGTGTGTGTGTGTGTTTGTGTGTGTTTGTGTTTGTGTGTATGTGTGTGTTTGTGTGTACAGTATGTGTTTGTGTGTACAGTATTTGTGTTTGTGTGTGTGTGTGTGTGTGTGTGTGTGTGTGTACACACACACACACCGCCGTGACCATTAAGTGAAATGCAAACGCAGCGACTTTGAAGTTTATTTCTCAGCGCTTCTAAACTGCTGTGTTGTTTTACACCTTCAGCAGCTTCTTTTGTGTCAGATGCTGGAGAACTCTTCTTCATCTTCTTCTTCTTTGTTTCTCACACCTCAGCTGTTGTTCTTCTTGTGTGCGTTTCACTCAAAAGTCTTCAAACTGTAGCACGGCTGCACAATAAACATGGCTCCATCAAATAAAATGCACTGTCTGTTCTTGTCATTGTTGTTGTTTAGTTTGTTTTACGTATGTTTATGTACTCAATAGAAAAAACAGATGAACATTTATCACAAAAAATGGATCTTTAAAATAATTTTAATGATTCAGAGAATACAGATATTTCAAGAACGATAGAAAACGTGATCGATGCTTAGCTTCGGCTTCGACCCGATCAACGGAAATAAAATCGACCCAATGTGGAAAATCATCCTTAAAAAAAACCATTATAATTCATTAGTTTGATGTTCTGTAAATATGAGCTGCTAAAACTGAGCGTTTGGACAGAAACCACAAGACAGAACAAACTACAAAAGGTGAAAAGTCAACTCAAAAAACAGATTCGTAATGCACAGGTTCACTATGATTACATTGTACTGTAATCTTTTTGAAGCTCTGATGACCGGAATATTTACAGAGTGGTGCAGTGTCAATCCTGGTGCACGTGACCACAATGAAGGGATTGCTGCTTACAAAAAAATCCTTTTTGTCTGTTAATTCCGTGCCGGCGAACAGACATATAGCTTTGACCTCATAGGCTGTGGAATTTATGAAGCTGTTCCTGCTTTTGCAGTTGTTACGAACATTGACTTTTCTCATTGCTTTGTTACATTTAGACTCGTCCATGCGCAGGTAAATATGCTTCCTTTGGAAATCCCCCCAGTTCTGGGCTTCAGCAGGCAGTGCGACGCTCAGCACCAACAGCAGAACCAGGCCGAACACACGGATCTCCATGACCATTTCTGTGGAGACACAAACAAAAGAACGATACGTCTATTTAATTAATTAATGGTGCTTGCAAAGCAACATTCTTACTATCCTGCATACTCTTCCAGACAAAACTTAGGTGCGTAACTTGTCCCGCAGCTTTTGTCCTAGACCCATGAATGAGGTGTCAAATTGACCGGGCTCATTGAGGAGAGCTGTGCCTTTTTTCCCCATAGACTCCCATTATAAACTTTTGCAAGCTTTTGAACGATCTACACCAAACCCTGCCAGCTTCTTTAGGGTGAGACTCTGAACAAAGTTTTAAATTGGTTTACCGACTGGCCTTTCGGTTGTCCCAAAGCCCCGCCTCCAATATATGCAAAATCAAAAAACGTTTTACAATATGGACATGTGACATATCAAAACACTCAATGAGAACAATGAGCGGAACCTCCTCACGTGTAATTTGATGAAGACACGTGACGTCACGTGATTTCACGTGAAAATAAAAAAATTGCACAAAATGGACATGTGACATATCAAAACACTCAGCACGATGAGGGGAACTTGCCATGTGCAAGCACCATTCACATTTTCTTCAGGAAATGTACATTCTAGTTCTAGTTACGTTCTACTGCTTCTGTTCACTTGTTAACGCTCCTCAGTTTAAGAAGAAGCCTTTCTTATTGTCACGTCTACATGGCAGCACGGTTACGTTCTAATGGGATTCGATGGAAAAGATTTCAGGTTGAGTTTATCACTGACTATTTCATGAGCAAAACAGAAAAACCTTACCAGTGGGAGAGGATTGAAGAGTCCAAGTCAAGAAGATAATAAGATAAAAAAGATAAAAGGAAAAGATCCTCCACAACTGACCCGAGAAGAAACGACAGAATAATCGAAAACAACTGGAAATGAACTGAAGCCCAAAAGCAGTCAAGATCAGAATTTTCAAGATAACATCAAGCTACTATTCTGAGTGTGTGTGTGTGTGTGTATTGGGGGGTATATATACTGTACTGTACATGTACATCCTATCAGCATTAAGTAGCTCTGCATCATTGAACTTTTTCTCAGTTCTTCTAACCGCTGTGAAGTTTTACACATTTTCTTCTGTTTCCATCTTTTTTTCACACTTTAGCTGTTTTTATTGTTCACACATCAGCTGTGTTTTTTTTGTTCACACATCCGCTGTGTTTTTTTTTATTGTTCACACATCAGCTGTCGTGTGATGTTTCCAGAATGATTGTGAATATAAAGCGATGTTTAGCTTGAGTGTGAGACTGTGTAAAGCACACTGACCAAATCAGTTCCATCATTATTTACTTTTTACACAAAATCCCTCATGAAAATGATCCTTTAAAAAAATAACGATTATAATTCATTAGTTTGATGTTCTGTAGATATGAGCTGCTAAAA
Source organism: Tachysurus fulvidraco (assembly GCF_022655615.1). Classification (NCBI taxonomy): domain Eukaryota; kingdom Metazoa; phylum Chordata; class Actinopteri; order Siluriformes; family Bagridae; genus Tachysurus; species Tachysurus fulvidraco. The sequence goes on from NC_062543.1 coordinate 14,502,657, forward strand.
CTGAGCGTTTGGACAGAAACCACAAGACAGAACAAACTACAAAAGGTGACGTGTTCTGGTGATTTGTGTCAAGAACCAAAGAGACTATTTTGAAGAAGCTAAAAAATATAAAATGAACCAAACCAAGTCAAACCAAACAGCAGAGAAAATGTTTCAGTGATGCGTAAAATTCATTTAATGATCAGAGACATTGATTATAAAGTCCATAGGTTACCATATAATATAATTATTTTATGTCATACGGTCATAGACATAAACGGACATATGTCATAACGGTACGTTAACTCCATGACCATATCTGTGGAGACAGAAACTAAAGAACGATATGTTACATTCAGATTCACGCATGCCCTGCCATATATGCTTCCTTTGGAAATCCCCCCAGGACTGGGCTTCAGCAGGCAGTGCGACGCTCAGCACCAACAGCAGAACCAGGCCGAACACACGGATCTCCATGACCATTTCTGTGGAGATAGAAACAAAAGAACGATACAATACAAGATGATTATAATTTTAGCTTTCAGGACTTTCAGACAAAACTAATAACTGTCTCTCATGTAGTTTCTCCTTCAGCGAATTGTCACAAAGTGACGTTTCACCTTAAATTTCACCACATAAAAAATTCCACTTTTATATGTGGAGCCATACAGGTCTATGTGTATGCTGTTACCATAGAAACAATAACATATCGATGTGAGATTTTATCTGCTGAGTTTACTCGTCTATTTAATTAATTAATGGTGCTTGCAAAGCAACATTCTTACTATCCTGCATACTCTTCCGGACAAAACTTAGGTGCGTAACTTGTCCCGCAGCTTTTGTCCTAGACCCATGAATGAGGTGTCAAATTGACCGGGCTCATTGAGGAGAGCTGTGCTATGACTTTTCTAAGCGATTCGAGTACCGGTACTTCCGGTACCGGGTCTCAAAATGGCCTTTTTCCCCATAGACTCCCATTATAAACTTTTGCAAGCTTTTGAACGATCTACACCAAACCCTGCCAGCTTCTTTAGGGTGAGACTCTGAACAAAGTTTTAAATTGGTTTACCGACTGGCCTTTCGGTTGTCCCAAAGCCCCGCCTCCAATATATGCAAAATCAAAAAACATTTTACAATATGGACATGTGACATATCAAAACACTCAATGAGAACAATGAGCGGAACCTCCTCACGTGTAATTTGATGAAGACACGTGACGTCACGTGATTTCACGTGAAAATAAAAAAATTGCACAAAATGGACATGTGACATATCAAAACACTCAGCACGATGAGGGGAACTTGCCATGTGCAAGCACCATTCACATTTTCTTCAGGAAATGTACATTCTAGTTCTAGTTACGTTCTACTGCTTCTGTTCACTTGTTAACGCTCCTCAGTTTAAGAAGAAGCCTTTCTTATTGTCACGTCTACATGGCAGCACGGTGAAGTTCTAATGGGATTCGATGGAAAAGATTCCAGATTGAGTTTATCACTGACTATTTCAGATTGGTAATGCACAGGATAACGGTTCTCACATTTTACTGTAACGTATTTAGCTCTCTGACGACCTGAATGTTCACATGGTGGTGTAGCTTTTGTCGCGGTGCACGTGACCACAGTGAACATATAGAGGCTTTCATAAAGACCGTGTGTGTGGGTGTGTGTATTTGTGTGTGTATGTGTGTGTGTGTTTGTGTGTGTGTGTGTATTTGTGTGTGGGTGTGTGTATGTGTGTGTGTTTGTGTGTGTATTTGTGTGTGTGTGTGTGTGTGTGTGTGTGTGTGTGTATTTGTGTATGTATGTGTTTGTGTGTATGTGTTTGTGTATGTGTGTTTGTGTGTGTGTGTATTTGTGTGTGTGTGTGTGTGTGTGCGTGTGTGTGTGCGTATACATGTTACAGAGGTGTATACAGTACACACACACACACACACACACACACACACACACACACACACACCACCGTGACCATTAAGTGAAATGCAACGCAGCGACATGAAGTTTATTTCTCAGCGCTTCTAAACTGCTGTGTTGTTTTACACCTTCAGCAGCTTCTTTTGTCTCAGATGCTGGAGAACTCTTCTTCATCTTCTTCTTCTTTGTTTCTCACACCTCAGCTGTTGTTCTTCTTGTGTGCGTTTCACTCAAAAGTCTTCAAACGGCTCCACTTTCTGTTCTTGTCATTGTTGTTGTTTAGTTTGTTTTACGTATGTTTATGTACTCAATAGAAAAAACAGATGGATATTTATCACAAAAAAATGAATCTTTAATATTTTAATGATGCAGAGAATACAGATATTTCAAGAACGATAGAAAACGTGATCGATGCTCAGCTTCGGCTTCAACCTGATCAACGAAAATGAAATCGACCCAATGTTGAAAATCATCCTTTAAAAAAAATAATGATGATAATTCAATCTGTTTATACAGAAACTACAATGTAAAAGACAGAACAAACTACAAAAGGTGAAGTGTTCTGGTGATTGTAGTCAAGAACCAAAGAGAATCTTCTGAAAAAGCTAAAAATATCCAATGAACCAAACCAAATCAAACCAAACAGCAGAGAAAATGTTTCAGTGATGTGTAAAATTCATTTAATGAGGATCAGAGACATTGATTATAAAGTCCATAGGAAACATTTTTTTACATAAAATATTCCAGTGATGTATTTATTGTACAATTAACCCACGTTCTTCACATCCATTAGAACTAATGGTGTTTTAACTCTGTACCTTGAAGGAAACCTGGAACCTCTAAGATCTTTCAGATTGGTAATGCACAGGAAGATCGTTCTTACATGCTATTGTAATGTATCTAGCTCTCTGACGACCGACATATTCACATGGTCGGAAATGTCTTCTCGTGGTGCACGTGACCACAGGGAACGTATAGAGGCTTTCATAAATATTCCCACCTAAATGTCTGCCTCCTCTCAGACATATGACCCGGACCTGATCGGATGTGGCCTTTATGAAGCTGTTTCTGCTTTTGCAGGTGTCACCATCATTCACTTCTCTTTCACTCATTGCACTGTTACAGTTAGATTCACGCATGCCCTGCCATATATGCTTCCTTTGGAAATCCCCCCAGGACTGGGCTTCAGCAGGCAGAGCGACGCTCAGCACCAACAGCAGAACCAGGCCGAACACACGGATCTCCATGACCATTTCTGTGGAGACAGAAACAAAAGAACGATACAATACAAGATGATTATCTTTTTTTAGCTTTCAGGACTTTCAGACAAAACTAATAACTGTCTCTCATGTAGTTTCTCTTTCAGCAAATTGTCACAAAGTGACGTTTCACCTTAAATTTCACCACATAAAAAAATTCCACATATATATGTGAACCATACAGGTCTATGTGTATGCTGTTACCATAGAAACAATAACATATCGGGCCATCCTTAAAAATATTCTTGTTTGCCGTAACCCGACCGACCATGTCAATTTAGGACCGACTCAATTTTTTATTTAGTTATTTATTTATTTTTGCTTTAAGTCCGACCGACTTGCCGGTTGTAAATTTGCGTTATAAGACCGACCTCTTTTTTTTTTACTCTTCAAACAACTAATACAAAAGCAATACAATAATATTAACGGGTTCGGGCGCCATAATATATGTAAAAAACTAATTAAAACAGCTCGACACCGCTTTAACTTGGCACGAAGTTCTGGATAAACTGTCCAGCATCAAAATAAGGTTTGCGATGATGCGCCCGAAGGCACGGGTTGAAGACCCAGTCAGTGACGTCACGGTATGCTAATTTGTTTAAAGTCATACCTACGTAATCACCATCACCTACATAAACAACCTACCTCCTGACCCTTTATTTATTTATTTATTTATTTATTTATTTATTTATTTATTTATTACTGTTACTGCAAACCAAAATATTTTTAAGGATGGCCTTAATGTGAGATTTTTTCTGCTGAGTTTTCTCGTCTCACATTTAATTCTCAGTTACGTTCCACTGCTTCTGTTCACTTGTTAACGCTCCTCAGTTTAAGAAGAAGCCTTTCTTATTGTCACGTCTACATGGCAGCACGGTGACGTTCTAATGGTATTCGATGGAAAAGATTCCAGATTGAGTTTATCACTGACTATTTCATGAGCAAAACAGAAAAACCTTACCAGCAGGAGAGGATTGAAGAGTCCAAGTCAAGAAGAAACGACAGAATAATCGAAAACAACTGGAAATGAACTGAAGCCCAAAAGCAGTCAAGATCAGAATTTTCAAGATAACATCAAGCTACTATTCTGAGTGTGTGTGTGTGTGTGTGTGTGTGTGTGTGTGTGTGTGTGTATTGGGGGGGTATATATACTGTACTGTACATGTTCATCCTATCAGCATTAAGTAGCGCTGCATCATTAAACTTTTTCTCAGTTCTTCTAACCGCTGTGAAGTTTTACACATTTTCTTCTGTTTCCATCTTTTTTTCACACTTTAGCTGTTTTTATTGTTCACACATCAGCTGTGTTTTTTTTTTTGTTCACACATGCGCTGTGTTTTTTTTTTATTGTTCACACATCAGCTGTTGTGTGATGTTTCCAGAATGATTGTAAATATAAAGCGATGTTTAGCTTGAGTGTGAGACTGTGTAAAGCACACTGACCAAATCAGTTCCATCATTATTTACTTTTTACACAAAATCCCTCATGAAAATGATCCTTTAAAAAAATAACGATTATAATTCATTAGCTTGATGTTCTGTAGATATGAGCTGCTAAAACTGAGCGTTTGGACAGAAACCACAAGACAGAACAAACTACAAAAGGTGACGTGTTCTGGTGATTTGTGTCAAGAACCAAAGAGAATCTTTTGAAGAAGCTAAAAAATATAAAATGAACCAAACCAAGTCAAACCAAACAGCAGAGAAAATGTTTCAGTGATGTGTAAAATTCATTTAATGATCAGAGACATTGATTATAAAGTCCATAGGTTACCATATAATATAATTATTTTGTCATACGGTCATAGACATAAACGGACATATGTCATAACGGTACGTTAACTTCATGACCATATCTGTGGAGACAGAAACAAAAGAACGATATGTTACATTCAGATTCACGCATGCCCTGCCATATATGCTTCCTTTGGAAATCCCCCCAGGACTGGGCTTCAGCAGGCAGTGCGACGCTCAGCACCAACAGCAGAACCAGGCCGAACACACGGCGGATCTCCATGACCATTTCTGTGGAGATAGAAACAAAAGAACGATACAATACAAGATGCTTATATTTTTAGCTTTCAGGATTTTCAGACAAAACTAATAACTGTCTCTCATGTAGTTTCTCCTTCAGCGAATTGTCACAAAGTGACGTTTCACCTTAAATTTCACCACATAAAAATTCCACTTTTATATGTGGAGCCATACAGGTCTATGTGTATGCTGTTACCATAGAAACAATGCACGAGCTAAAGCAAGTACAGAGACCATAGAGTTTAACAATATCTGTAATAGCTCTTATATAAGCAGCAGGATTACATAAAAGCTTATTTACACATTGAAATTTACATCACAGTGAAATGTATATTGTTGTATATTGTTTATAATGCAAACAATAAAAATAATCAAAAAGCTAGGATTCTCAAAATAAGTGTTGTAGTGTAACTATCAGTGATGTGTGAGCTGAATTTGGTGACAGTCCATAATAGTGAAGTTATGGAATTATTTTCATATAAAAAAAATCATAAAAATGATATAAAAAAAAGACATTTCCCCCAAATTTTTGTAGTATAACTATCAGGACATCAGTGATCTGAGTTTGGTGACAGTACAGTGTATTACAGTGAAGTTATTGACTGTTTTTTTAGTATTCGTCAGACAACCCGGAAACGGTAGGTATTGTTGTTGAATGGAAACTTACCGATCATTGGACAAGACACCTGTCACTCAAGATATACAGGTATGGAATCTTATGTGTAATGTGTAAGGTTCTCAATTTAAATATAAGAAAATAAATTAATTAATCCACAGTAAGGACAATACATTTTGTACACTTTTACACACACACATTCCAACTTTTCCCTGCGGCAGACTGTTGTACTGCCTGTTTACCTTGAGTGACAGGTGTCTTGTCCAATGATCACTAAGTGTTCCAATCACAAACTATACCAACCTTTTCCGGGTTGTCTGAATTGTCGTTTTGTTTTTGGATTTGTTAATGTGTTTCGTGCAACGATTCAGACAACCCAGAAAAGGTAGGTAAAGAATGGAAACTTACAGATCAATGGACAAAACACCTGTCATTCAAGATATACAGGTGAATGAAAGGTGTCCGTCTGATGATCGGTAAGTTTCCAATCACAAACTATACCAACCTCTTCCAGGTTGTCTGAATTGTCCTTGTGTTTTCAAATTTGTTCATTTGTTTTCGTATTTGTTAATGTGTTTTGCACTTCTCGGCCACCGTAGGTATATATATATACATGTTCATCCTATCAGCATTAAGTAAAATACAAGCGCTGCAGCTTTAAACTTGTCCTCAGTTCTTCTAGACCGCTGTGAAGTTTTACACATTTTCTTCTGTTTCTTTCTTTTTTCTCACATCAGCTGTTGTGTGATGTTTCCAGAATGATTGTAAATATAAAGCGATGTTTAGCTTGAGTGTGAGACTGTGTAAAGCACACTGACTAAATCAGTTCCATCATTATTTACTTTTTACACAAAATCCGTCATGAAAATGATCCTTTAAAAAAATAACGATTATAATTCATTAGTTTGATGTTCTGTAGATATGAGCTGCTAAAACTGAGCGTTTGGACAGAAACCACAAGACAGAACAAACTACAAAAGGTGACGTGTTCTGGTGATTTGTGTCAAGAACCAAAGAGACTTTTTTGAAGAAGCTAAAAAATATAAAATGAACCAAACCAAGTCAAACCAAACAGCAGAGAAAATGTTTCAGTGATGTGTAAAATTCATTTAATGATCAGAGACATTGATTATAAAGTCCATAGGAAACATTTTTTACATAAAATATTCCAGTGATGTATTTAATGTACAATTAACCCACAATCTTCATATCCATAGAGTAAATGTGCGCTCACACGTGGCTTTGTATTAGACCACAAAAGACATTTCTTTCACTCAGCACTGAACTAATGGTGTTTTAACTCAGTACCTTGAGGGAAACCCCGAACCTCTAAGATCTTTCAGATTCGTAATGTACAGGATAACCCCACTTACAGCTTACTGTAACGAATCTGAGACTCCGACTACCGGAATATCTACATGGTGGTGTAGTGTCTCTCGTGGTGCACGTGACCACATGGAACGTATAGAGGCTTTCATAAAGATTCCCGCCTAAAGGCCTGCCGGCATTCAGACATATGGGCAGGACCTGACGGCCGTCGGCCGTTATGAAGCTGTTTCTGCTTTTGCATGTGACACGATCATTGATGTCTCTCGTACTGATTGCTCTGTTACATTCAGATTCACGCATGCCCTGCCATATATGCTTCCTTTGGAAATCCCCCCAGTTCTGGGCTTCAGCAGGCAGTGCGACGCTCAGCACCAACAGCAGAACCAGGCCGAACACACGGATCTCCATGACCATTTCTGTGGAGATAGAAACAAAAGAACGATACAATACAAGATGATTATATTTTTAGCTTTGAGGATTTTCAGACAAAACTAATAACTGTCTCTCATGTAGTTTCTCCTTCAGCGAATTGTCACAAAGTGACGTTTCACGTTAAATTTCACCACATAAAAAATTCCACTTATATATGTGAACCATACAGGTCTATGTGTATGCTGTTACCATGGAAACAATAACATATCGGGCCATCCTTAAAAATATTCTTGTTTGCCGTAACCCGACCGACCATGTCAATTTAGGACCGACTCAATTTTTTATTTAGTTATTTATTTATTTTTGCTTTAAGTCCGACCGACTTGCCGGTTGTAAATTTGCGTTATAAGGCCGACCTTTTTTTTTTACTCTTCAAACAACTAATACAAAAGCAATACAATAATATTAACGGGTTCGGGCGTCATAATATATGTAAAAAACTAATTAAAACAGCTCGACACCGCTTTAACTTGGCACGAAGTTCTGGATAAACTGTCCAGCATCAAAATAAGGTTTGCGATGATGCGCCCGAAGGCACGGGTTGAAGACCCAGTCAGTGACGTCACGGTATGCTAATTTGTTTAAAGTCATACCTACGCAATCACCATCACCAAAATTGTACTTTTTTTTTAGCATTGAAATCTGAAAAAAAAAAAAAAATAGACCTACCTACCGACCTTGTTTTTTTTTCAGTTACGTTCCACTGCTTCTGTTCACTTGTTAACAGTCTTCAGTTTTAGAAGAAGAATCAGAATCAGAATCAGAATCAGCTTTATTGCCAGGCATATTTTCACATGCAAGGAATTTGTTTTAGTGACATAATCTCCACAGTGTAACAGAATGACATATGTAGTATAGATTAAATTGAATGTACACTGTAGTAGGGTCAGTAGGGGGTGCCGTTGAGCTATTTTTCCTCATTGCGTCACCCGCAGCTAGGTGGATTTGCCTTTATATACGCCACTTCCGGCGGATACGGCGCGCTGTTCAATTGTTTGGCGTGCATGTGGTTGCTCGTCGCTGGAAGGACAAAGTGTTGTATGTTCTGGGTATTGCTGTCAAAACTGTATTCAGTTACTACACTCTACTTGTAAATGCTGTCGGGCTGGTATTGGATGCTGCATTTAATTTTATATATGTGGCGTGAACGCTGCTGTTACCCATACTGGTCGAGAGTGGTGAACACTGAGATTTGTGCAGCACACTGCATATATTGTTGACAGTTAATACTGACGGTGAACACTGAAAAGACCTATAGGCTGCAGTGTATTGTGCTAAATGCGAGGCTGCAGCAACTCTCTGTGGTCTTGTTGATCACTGTTTTCCCTACCTTTATTATTTTTTTTGTATAGTTTGTTTATTGGCTCTGAAGCTGATCATTTATTGTTATTTTTGTTTGTTTGATTTATTTGCTATTGGCCCATAGTTACCTTGTCTCCTTACTTAGAGCGCTCGTAACAAATGTAGGACAATACTACATCAGGTTGTGTACTATTTAAGACAATCGGAGGGGGGGTTACTCACTATTAATTGTACAAGTGTGGTGTGTTGTGTGGGCTTTGTTTTGTACTTTGGTTTATCGGATTTGTTTCCTTTTTTTTCTTTTTTGAATTGTATTGTGAAGTGGCTAACCCCTCGTTAGAAGTAACCTTTGTGCATGTATGCTAGTTTAAGTCCTTAGTATGATTTAAGTCAAAAGAGTGAGAACCGTTTAATAAATTTATTGATTTAATGCAATATTGGTCTGAGTAATTTCATTTATTTGAATAACTGTGCGGGAAGCCCTTTGTGGGATCTCCTACACATGTAAATTGGAGTGGCGTAGTCACTGACAATTAGTTACCTATCTGACTCTGTCACAACACATTTACAGGTGTGAAATGTCCAGTTGAAATATACATATGCAGATAAGTATACAATATATACAATTTGTATGTACACATGTGCAATTGTGAAATGTGCAGTTGAAGTAAACATTCAGACAATATGTATGCATGTATGTACAGAGTGCAAGTATGAAATGTGCAAATTGAGGTATACATAGTGCAAATAATGTGTTGTGTGTTCCATGGTGTTAATTGTTCATCAGATGGATTGCTTGAGGGAAGAAACTGTTCCTATGTCTGGTCATTCTGGAGCACTTGCCTCTTTTCTACCGGAAAGAACTGGGTGCTGGTTCAGAGCTAGCGCTAGTGCTAGTTCAAAGCTGGTTCCACTGGCGAACCTTCTAAGAACCGGTTTGCCTTTCCACTGGCTAGAGAGCCATCACAGCACCGAGTGTGACGTCACTGTATACGTGTCACGTGTCCCAGCGACGTTAGCGCAGCAGTGGCAAACACAACAACAATGGCGGATGTTGCTTTACTGTTAATGCTCATGGCTTTGTGAACCTACATTGGCATCCAAATGCGGCGAATAAAACGTGTACGTGCAGCTCCGTGTAATCTGTATAAACGGAGGTTGTAATCGATAAAGTACATAACGTTATTTTATCGTTAACACAGAAAAAAATGTAACCTTAGCATGTGGCTACCTACTATCATGTGTGCTGAAGATGTATCAAATCATGACAAAGTAAAAGTGTATTAAACATTGGTATACTTAAGGTACATTATCAAATGCGCTAACAGTAGCCCCGCCCACAGCTCCTGACGCAAGCGGTTCTTAAGTCTAGACCAGCAACGTTTTGGTGCTACTTAAGAACCACTTTTCCTGGTTCAGAGCCGGTGCTCTGGCGGTCGAAACAGAAAGAACTGGTTCTAAATTAGGCTCTGGCTCCGAACCAGCACTCGAACTGCCTCGGTGGAAAAGGGGCATCAGGGCTCTGTAGTGCCGACCAGATGGCAACAGTTCAAAGAGGGAGTGTGCTGGATGTGAGGGGTCCAGGGTGATTTTCTTTGCTCTTTTGCTCACTCTGGAGGAGTACAGGTCTTGAAGAGTGGGGAGAGTTGTGCCAATGATTCACTCAGCAGACCGGACTACCCTCTGTAGTCTTCTGTGGTCGAATTTGGTGGCTGAGCTGAACCAAACAGTTACTGAGGTGCAGAGGATGGATTCGATGATGGCAGTGTAAAACTGTTTCAGCAAATCCTGTGGCAGGTTGAACTTCTTCAGCTGACGAAGGAAGTACAACCTCTGCTGAGCCTTTTTCACAATGGAGTCAATGTGAATGTCCCACTTCAGGTCCTGGGAGATTGTGGTTCCCAGGAATCTGAATGACTCCACTGCTGTGACAATGCTGTCCATGATGGTTAGTGGGCGAAGAGCAGGGGGGTTTCTCCTGAAGTCCATTATCAACTCCACTGTCTTGAGCGTGTTCAGCTCCAGGTTGTTAAGGCTGCACCAGACAGCCAGCCGTTCAACCTCCAGTCTGTGAGCAGACTCGTCACCGTCCTGGATGAGGCTGATCAATGTGGTGGTGTCTGCAAACTTCAGGAGCTTGACAGAGGTGCAGTCATTCGTGTACAGGGAGAAGAGCAGTGGGGAGAGAACACAGCCCTGGGGGGCACCAGTGCTGATGGTGCGGGTGCTTGATTTGAGTTTTCCCAGTCGCACTAGCTGCTGCCTGTCTGTCAGATAGCTGGTGATCCACTGGCAGACAGAGGAGGGCATGGAGAGCTGGGTTAATTTGGGTTGTAGGAGTGATGGGATGATGGTGTTAAAGGCAGAGCTGAAGTCCACAAACAGGATCCTCACATAAGTCCCTGGTCTCTCCAGATGCTGCAGAACATAATGCAGTCCCATATTGACTGCATCATTCACAGACCTGTTTGCTCTGTAGGCAAACTGCAGGGGGTCCAGTAAGGGGCCAGTGATGTCCTTCAGATAAGCCAAAACCAGTCTTTCAAATGATTTCATGACCACAGATGTTAGAGCCACAGGTCTGTAGTCATTAAGTCCGGTGAATTTGTATTTCTTTGGAATGGGGATGATGGTGGAGCTTTTGAAGCATGAGGGTACTTCACACAGCTCCAGTGACATGTTGAATATCCGTGTGAAGATGGGGGCCAGCTGATCAGCACAGGCTTTCAGACAGGCTGGTGAAACGCTGTCTGGGCCTGGTGCCTTTCTTCTCTTGGTCTTCCTGAAGACCTAACACACATCATCTTCACTGAACTGGATTGAAGGTGTGACTGATTCGGGGGTTACAGAAGGTGTGAATTGGGCTTTTTCAAACCTACAGTAGAACTCATTCAGGTCGTCTGCCAGTTGTTGATTCACCACAGTGCTGGGGGATGGTGTTGTGTAGTTGGTGATGGCTTTTAAACCTTTCCACACTGAAGCTGAGTCATTGGAGGAAAATTGGGATTTTTCTGAATAATTCCTCTTTGCCACTCTGATCTCCTTTTCCAGTGTGTATTTGGCCTGTTTGTACAAGACTCTATCCCCAGTTCTGTGAGCATCCACTTTGGCCTGGCGGAGCTGGCTGAGTTTTGCAGTGAACCATGGCTTTGTTGTAGGTTTAGTGAGTTCTGGTAGGAATACACAAATCCTCACAAAAACTGAAGTATGATGTTACAGTCTCTGTGAGCTCGTCCAGGTCGGAGGCAGCAGCTTCAAAAACAGTCCAATCCGTGAGAGCGAAACAGACTTGTAGATCCTGCTCTGCTTCCTTAGTCCATCTTCTTACAGTCCTTGATACAGGTTTAGCTGTTTTTAGCTTCTGCCTGTAGGTCGGTATCAGATGAACTAAGCAGTGATCAGAGAGTCTTTAGAGCTGCCCGTGGGACAGAGTGATCCAGTGTGTTACTGTCTCAGGTGGGACATGTAACATGCTGTCTGTATTTAGGCAATTCACGTGAGAGAATCGCTTTATTAAAGTCCCCAAGTATTATTACTACAGAGTCCGGGTGTTGTTGCTCACTCCCTGTGATCAGATCAGCGAGTGTCTGTAAGGCCGAGCTCGCGTGCGGTGGAATGTAAACACTCACCAGAATGAACGAGCAAAACTCCCGCGGCGAATAGAACGGTTTGCAGTTAATGAAGATTGTTTCAAGATCTGGACAGCACATCTTCCTCAACACAGTTACATCAGAACACCACCTTTCATTGATGTAAAAACACGTCCCGCCGACGCGCGATTTCCCCGTTGATTCCGCGTCGCGGTCCGCTCTGAAGAGCTGAAAGCCCTTAACGCGCTGTCCGGAACAGAGTCGTTCAGCCAGGAACGTGAAGCAGAGAGCAGCAGAGTTCGAAAAATCCATATTTTTCCGGGTGAGCAGAAGGAGTTCGTCTGTTTTGTTGGATAGAGTGCGAAGATTCGCCAGATGGATGCTAGACAGCGGTGTTATGTCTGAGTTCCACGCGCTGTCTGAGTTCCACGCGCTGTCTGAGTTCCACGCGCTGTCTGAGTTTCACGAGCGCGCCGGCGCGCTTTCCCCGTCTGCGCGTCCTGAAACGCTTAAACAGCGCAGCCGCTCCTCCAACTACGATATTCAGCAAAACGTCAGAATACTCAAAAACCGGAAAAATATCTTGTGGTGTGTGCTGCCGAATGTTCAGCAGTTCATCTCTGGTGAAACTCATCGGGTTTCCTTCACAGAGAACAGGAAAAACTAACAAAAGAACAAACACTGCGGAGCTAAGCACTGAGGCTGCCATTCGCGGCGCCATCTTGAATTTAATTCCAATTTAATTGGATTTAAAGCCTTTCTTATTGTCACGTCTACATGGCAGCACGGTGAAGTTCTAATGGCATTCGATGGAAAAGATTCCAGATTGAGTTTATCACTGAATATTTCATGAGCAAAACAGAAAAACCTTACCAGTGGGAGAGAGTCCAAGTCAAGAAGATAATAAGATAAGAAAAAAAAGATAAAAGGAAAAGATCCTCCACAACTGACCCGAGAAGAAACGACAGAATAATCGAAAACAACTGGAAATGAACTGAAGCCCAAAAGCAGTCAAGATCAGAATTTTCAAGATAACAACATCAAGCTACTATTCTGTGTGTGTGTGTGTGTGTTTTGGGGGGGTATATATACTGTACATGTTCATCCTATTAGCATTAAGTAAAATGCAAGCGCTGCAGCTTTGAACTTTTCGTCAGTTCTTCTAGACCGCTGTGAAGTTTTTACACATTTTCTTCTGTTTCTTTCTTTTTTTTCTCACTTTAGCTGAGTTTTTATTGTTCACACATCAGCTGTCGTCTGATGTTTCAAGAATGATTGTGAATATAAAGCGATGTTTAGCTTGAGTGTGAGACTGTGTAAAGCACACTGACCAAATCAGTTCCATCATTATTTACTTTTTACACAAAATCCCTCATGAAAATGATCCTTTAAAAAAATAACGATTATAATTCATTAGTTTGATGTTCTGTAGATATGAGCTGCTAAAACTGAGCGTTTGGACAGAAACCACAAGACAGAACAAACTACAAAAGGTGACGTGTTCTGGTGATTTGTGTCAAGAGCCAAAGAGAAACTTTTGAAGAAGCTAAAAAATATAAAATGAACCAAACCAAGTCAAACCATACAGCAGAGAAAATGTTTCAGTGATGCGTAAAATTCATTTAATGATCAGAGACATTGATTATAAAGTCCATAGGAAACATTTTTTACATAAAATATTCCAGTGACGTATTTATTGTACAATTAACCCACAATCTTCATATCCATAAAGTACATGTGCGCTCACACGTGGCTTTGTATTAGACCACAAAAGACATTTCTTTCACTCAGCACTGAACTAATGGGGTTTTAACTCGGTACCTTGAGGGAAACCTTGAACCTCTAAGATCTTTCAGATTCGTAATGCACAGGATAACCCCGCTCACATGCTACTGTAACGTATTTAAGGCCCTGGCGACCGGAATATTCACACGGTGGTGTAGATTTTGTAACGCTGCACGTGACCACAGTGAACTTTGCAATGCTTTCATAAAGATTCCCGCCTAAAGGCCTGCCGCCTTTCTGACATATAGCTTGGACCTGAGTATCAGTAGCTTTTATGAAGCTGTTCTTGGATTTGCAGGTGCCAGGATAATTGATGTTCTCATCTTTAATCCTCTGGGTACATGAAGGCGTGTCCATGTTCAGGTAAACATGCTTCTTTTTGAATGCCGCCCAGGTCTGGGCTTCAGCAGGCAGTGCGGCGCTCAGCACCAACAGCAGAACCAGGGCGAACACACGGATCTCCATGACCATATCTGTGGAGACAGAAACAAACAGATGGCACAAGAAAAGATGTTTAGTGTTTTTTAGCTGTCAGGAATTTCAGGCAAAGCTGATGTCATTTCCTCTTCAGAGAATTGTTACAAAGTGCAGTTTCCTGTTAAATGTCACCAAATTAACAATTACTTTACTACACTTTTTTTACGTGGAGCCAAACAAGTCCATGTGTATTAATATAAACCTGTAAGTTGCAGCTTCACTACTGTCAAGAGCTGTTTAGAAGAAAAAAACGGAAGATGGACATAAAAATCCTTTAAATGCTCAAATGAGAAACAAGAAGTTTGTAATTTATTCTCAGGCAGAAGTTTGGCAAAAACGCTAGCTAAATAGCATAAGAGGTGAGTTAGATAAGATATTACAGAAGTGTACTGCATTCACTTGAGGAAAAAATCCTCTGTTTTTCTGAATTAACGACTTAATTATCTCAAAATTATGAGAGAATTTTTTTTTGACATTGACATTTTTTCACTCTGTTTTTATGAATTAACGAGTTAATTATCTCAGAATTATGAGAATAACCTTCATTAAAAAAAAAATATTTTGCTCCGTTTTTCTGAATTAACGAGATCCCTTAAGCTTGAAAGGCTTTGAGGAATAGAAAATGTTCTTTTCGTCTGAACAGGCACAAAGTCTTGAGGTGTCTGCGCAAAGTTGACACACTAATAACAATACCATTTTATATTACTTAAAGACAGCAGTATCTCCAAATGTCTCAAACCCAAAGTAAAATAAAACCGGATTAAACTTGAAAGGCGGGACATGTTTACTTCCATGCAATCCACCTAAAATAGAGCTCAGGGCAGGATTTTGAGGGATCTCATTAATTCAGAAAAACAGAACAATTAATTATTTTTTTCATGAAAAATGACCTCATAATTCTGAGATAATTAACTCGTTAATTCAGAAAAACAGAGCAAATATATTTTATTTCAAGAAAAAATTCTCATAATTTTGAGATAATTAAGTCGTTAATTCAGAAAAACAGAGTAGATTTTTTTTTCCTCAAGTGAATGCAATACGCTTCCGTAAGATACAGACCTTTATCACACCTGCAGTTCAGTGCTTAGCATGTATCGAGAGTTTATAGAGTAAAAATCCATTTACCTTAAAGAGCAGGAATCTGATCACTAAGTCGTCTGGACGTTTTCTTATTCAAAAATCGGTGTCTGAAATCTCACTATATTTTTTGCTCCACTTCTTTCCTCCACAATAGATCAGCTTTATATAGCTTTGACGCCCAGTTTGGCAATATTTGTTTTTTGTTTCTTATCGAATTCTGTCCCGTATTTGGAGACACAGGTGGTAATCAAGGTCACACCACAAAAAATAAATGGAAAGTCAAACTCCACTGCTGTTGATTAATAAATAAAGCAGCTTTACAGAAGAAAAGAAAGAGAATAAATTTTACTCTTTTTTTCCAAATTAAATTACTATTTATCTCTAACATTTATGTCTAATGAACAAGCCTGAGATGGTGGTGGCAATGTAAAACTCCCTGAGATGATATGAGGAAGAAGCCCTGAGAGGAACCAGACGCAGAAGTGAACCTCATCTTAAAGGTGGACGTTTGAAAAATGTTTCAGAAAACTGAGTCGGTCGACTAACAAACCAAACGTGTAGCCAATGAGCAGAAAGGGGCGTGTTTTGTCAATATGCGGTGGAGAGAGTGTTCAGTGCGCATGTCTGACTTTAACCTGCCGTTACCTCTGCCTCGGGATCTAGGTGTTGAACGTCGTCTTCCGTGTGAAACGGAACTAAACCTTTAATGCTACAACACACAGTACTAAAACAACACATTTATATTACCATAGTATTACTCATTGTGTTCATTTATTAATAAAAATACCTCCTCGGCCAGCTGCCCCAGCAGGTTCCGCCATAATAGTTGCCTGGGTTACGTATGTATGTGTGGGGCGGAACTATCAAAACAGGGGTGACACCCATTTGGGTTAGGGGCGTGTTTGTTTTGGTGATTTCAAATGTCAACATTGGCTTTCAAACATCGTGCACCGCACCTTTAATTTGGGTGACACTGGACAGGAAAAATAAATAATGTCCTTCCTACAACAGTTTGTACTCGAACAGATTTGTGTAACCAAAAGCTCCTGAGGAACAGGACAGCTTCATTTCTGAGTACATTACAGACTTAACACTAATTCCTTCCTGCCAAATCTTCAAATGTTCACTGATGAAGACCTGAGCACAAAGCTGACTGAAGCAAGGATAGATAAAAAAACTGTGTACTGTGTTTCAAGAATGATTGTGAATATAAAGCGATGTTTAGCTTGAGTGTGAGACTGTGTAAAGCACACTGACCAAATCAGTTCCATCATTATTTACTTTTTATACAAAATCCCTCATGAAAATGATCCTTTAAAAAAATAACGATTATAATTCATTAGTTTGATGTTCTGTAGATATGAGCTGCTAAAACTGAGCGTTTGGACAGAAACCACAAGACAGAACAAACTACAAAAGGTGACGTGTTCTGGTGATTTGTGTCAAGAACCAAAGAGAAACTTTTGAAGAAGCTAAAAATATAAAATGAACCAAACCAAGTCAAACCAAACAGCAGAGAAAATGTTTCAGTAATGCGTAAAATTCATTTAATGAGGATCAGAGACATTGATTATAAAGTCCATAGGAAACATTTTTTTACATAAAACATTCCAGTGACGTATTTATTGTACAATTAACCCACAATCTTCATATCCATAGAGTACATGTGCGCTCACACGTGGCTTTGTATTAGACCACAAAAGACATTTCTTTCACTCAGCACTGAACTAATGGGGTTTTAACTCGGTACCTTGAGGGAAACCCCGAACCTCTAAGATCTTTCAGATTGGTAATGCACAGGATAACCCCCATCACATGCTACTGTAACATATTTAAGGCCCTGACTACCAGAATATGTACACGGTGGTCTCATGTCTCTCGTGGTGCACGTGACCACAGTGAACATTGCAATGCTTTCATAAAGATTCCCGCCTAAAGGCCTGCCGCCTTTCTGACATATAGCTTGGACCTGAGTATCAGTAGCCTTTATGAAGCTGTTCTTGTATTTGCAGGTGCCAGGAATATTGATGATCTCATCTGTAATCTTCTGGGTACATGAAGGCGTGTTCATGTTCAGGTAAACATGCTTCTTTTTGAATGCCGCCCAGGACTGGGCTTCAGCAGGCAGTGCGGCGCTCAGCACCAACAGCAGAACCAGGGCGAACACACGGATCTCCATGACCATATCTGTGGAGACAGAAACAAACAGATGGCACAAGAAAAGATGATTAGCATTTTTTAGCTTTCAGGATTTTCAGGCCCTTTTGTCATTTCCTGTTCAGAGAATTGTTACAAAGTGCAGTTTCCTGTTAAACGTCACCAAATCAACAATTACTTTACTACACTATTTTACGTGAAGCCAAACAAGTCCATGTGTAATAATATAAACCTGTAAGTTGCAGCTTCACTACTGTCAAGAGCTGTTTAGAAGAAAAATGGAAGATGGACGTAGAAATCCTTTAAATGCTCAAATGAGAAACAGAAAGTTTGTTATTTATTCTCAGGCAGAAGTTTGGCAAAAGTGCTGGCTAAATAGCATAAGAGGTGAGTTGGATAAGATACAGACCTTTATCACACCTGCAGTTCCGTGCTTAGCATGTATCGAGAGTTTATAGAGTAAAAATCCATTTACCTTAAAGAGCAGGAATCTGATCACTAAGTCGTCTGGACGTTTTCTTATTCAAAAATCGGTGTCTGAAATCTCACAATATATTTTTGCTCCATTCTTTCCTCCACAATAGATCAGCTTTATATAGCTTTGAAAGCCCAGTTTGGCAATATTTGTTTTTTTTCTTATCGAATTCTGTCCCGTATTTGGAGACATAGGTGGATTGTAATCAAGGTCAAACCACAAAACAATAAATAGAAAGTCAAAGTCCACTGCTGTTGATCAATAAATAAAGCAGCTTTACAGAAGAAAAGAAAGAGAAGAAAGATTACCTTTTTTTCCAAATTAAATTACTATTTATCTCTAACATTTATGTCTAATGAACAAGCCTGAGATGTTAGTGAGGAAAAACTGCCTGAGATAATATGAGGAAGAAGCCCTGAGAGGAACCAGACGCAGAAGTGAACCTCATCTTAAAGGTGGATGTTTGAAAAATGCTTCAGAAAACTGAGTCAGTAGACTAAGAAATCAAACGTGTAGCCAATTAGCATAAAGGGGCGTGTCTTATCAATATATTTTTCAATTGTCTTTTGTGTATTGCAATTTTTGTACTTTTTGTATTGTCTTGTAACTTAATGTCTTCACTGTTTTTTGTCCTGCACTGTCTTTTGTCCTGCACTGTCTTTTGTCCTGCATTGTCTTGTTTGTCTTGTCCTGCACTGTTTGCACAAGGTTGCACAGTTGCACTTTATGTGGCTAAGACTACTTACATGTCCTTAGCCCTGTCTTTGTTTTATGTAGAACCTTGATCCTGGAGAAACGTTGTCTCATTTCACTGTGTACTGCAACAGCTATATATGGTTGAAATGACAATAAAAAGCTTCTTGACCTGACTTGACTTGAATATGCGGTGGAGAGAGTGTTCAGTGCGCATGTCTGACATTAGCAGAAAAGGGCGTGTCTTGTCAATATGCGGCAGAGAGAGTGTTCAGTGCGCATGTCTAACATTAGCATAAAGGGGCGTGTCTTGTCAATATGCGGCAGAGAGAGTTTTCAGTGCGCATGTCTGACATTAGCCAAAAGCGATTGAAACATTGACATGCCGGATACCTGCCGTTACCTCTGCCTCGGGTTCTAGGTGTTGAACGTCGTCATCCACGTGAAACGGAGCTAAACCTTTAATGCTACAACACACAGTACTACAACAACACATTTATATTACCATAGTATTACTCATTGTGTTCATTTATTGATAAAAAATACCCCCTCGGCCAGCTGCCCCAGCAGTTTCTGCCATAATATTTGCCTGGGTTACGTTTGTATCTGTGGGCGGAGCTATCAAAACAGGGGTGACACCCATTTGGGTTAGGGGCGTGTTTGTTTTGGTGATTTCAAATGTCAACATTGGCTTTCAAACATTGTGCACCGCACCTTTAATTTGGGTGACACTGGACAGGAAATATAAATAATGTCCTTCCTACAACAGTTTGTACTCGAGCAGATTTGTGTAACCAAGAGCTCCTGAGGAACAGGACAGCTTCATTTCTGAGTACATTACAGACTTAACACTAATTCCTTCCTGCCAAAGTCTTCAAATGTTCACTGATGAAGACCTGAGCACAAAGCTGACTGAAGCAAGGATAGATAAAAAAAACTGTGTACTGTGTTTCAAGAATGATTGTAAATATAAAGTGATGTTTAGCTTGAGTGTGAGACTGTGTAAAGCACACTGACCAAATCAGTTCCATCATTATTTACTTTTTACACAAAATCCCTCATGAAAATGATCCTTTAAAAAAATAACGATTATAATTCATTAGTTTGATGTTCTGTAGATATGAGCTGCTAAAACTGAGTGTTTGGACAGAAACCACAAGACAGAACAAACTACAAAAGGTGACGTGTTCTGGTGATTTGTGTCAAGAACTAAAGAGAATCTTTTGAAGAAGCTAAAAAATATAAAATGAACCAAACCAAGTCAAACCAAACAGCAGAGAAAATGTTTCAGTGATGTGTAAAATTCATTTAATGAGGATCAGAGACATTGATTATAAAGTCCATAGGAAACATTTTTTCACATAAAACATTCCAGTGACGTATTTATTGTACAATTAACCCACAATCTTCATATCCATAGAGTACATGTGCGCTCACACGTGGCTTTGTATTAGACCACAAAAGACATTTCTTTCACTCAGCATTAAACTAATGGTGTTCTACTATAACTCGGTACCTTGAGGGAAACCTTGAACCTCTAAATTCTTTCAGATTGGTAATGCACAGGATAACCCCGCTCACATGCTACTGTAACGTATTTAAGGCCCTGACTACCAGAATATGTACACGGTGGTGTCATGTCTCTCGTGGTGCACGTGACCACAGTGAACCTTGCAATGCTTTCATAAAGATTCCCGCCTAAAGGCCTGCCGCCTCTCTGACATATAGCTTGGACCTGAGTATCAGTAGCCTTTATGAAGCTGTTCTTGTATTTGCAGGTGCCACCATAATTGATGTTCTCATATGTAATCTTCTGGGTACATGAAGGCGTGTTCATGTTCAGGTAAACATGCTTCCTTTTGAACGATCTCCAGGTCTGGGCTTCAGCAGGCAGTGCGGCACTCAGCACCAACAGCAGAACCAGGGCGAACACACGGATCTCCATGACCATATCTGTGGAGACAGAAACAAACAGATGGCACAAGAAAAGATGATTAGCATTTTTTAGCTTTCAGGATTTTCAGGCCCTTTTGTCATTTCCTGTTCAGAGAATTGTTACAAAGTGCAGTTTCATGTTAAACGTCACCAAATCAACAATTACTTTACTACACTATTTTATGTGAAGCCAAACAAATCCATGTGTATTAATATAAACCTGTAAGTTGCAGCTTCACTACTGTCAAGAGCTGTTTAGAAGAAAAACGGAAGATGGATGTAGAAATCCTTTAAATGCTCAAATGAGAAACAGGAAGTTTGTTATTTATTCTCAGGCAGAAGTTTGGCAAAAGCGTTAGCTAAATAGCGTAAGAGGTGAGTTGGATAAGATACAGACCTTTATCACACCTGCAGTTCCGTGCTTAGCATGTATCGAGAGTTTATAGAGTAAAAATCCATTTACCTTAAAGAGCAGGAATCTGATCACTTAGTCGTCTGGACGTTTTCTTATTCAAAAATCGGTGTCTGAAATCTCACAATTTTTTTTGCTCCACTTCTTTCCTCCACAATAGATCAGCTTTATATAGCTTTGAAACCCCAGTTTGGCAATATTTGTTTTTTTTTTCTTATCGAATTCTGTCCCATATTTGGAGACACAGGTGGATTGTAATCAAGGTCAAACCACAAAAAAATAAATAGAAAGTCAAAGTCCACTGCTGTTGATCAATAAATAAAGCAGCTTTACAGAAGAAAAGAAAGAGAATAAAAATTACCTTTTTTCCCCCAAATTAAATTACTATTTATCTCTAACATTTATCTCTAATGAACAAGCCTGAGATGGTGGTGAGGAAAAACTGCCTGAGATAATATGAGGAAGAAGCCCTGAGCGGAACCAGATGCAGAAGTGAACCTCATCTTAAAGGTGGATGTTTGAAAAATGCTTCAGAAAACTGAGTCAGTCGACTAACAAATCAAACGTGTAGCCAATTAGCAGAAAGGGGCGTGTCTTGTCAATATGCAGAGGATACAGTGTTCAGTGCGCATGTCTGACATTAGCCGAAAGTGATTGAATCATTGACATGGCGGATACCTGCCGTTACCTCTGCCTCGGGTTCTCGGTGTTGAACGTCATCTTCCACGTGAAACGGAGCTAAAACTTTCACGCTACAACACACAGTACTACAAAAACACATTTATATTACCATAGTATTACTCATTGTGTTCATTTATTGATAAAAATACCCCCTCGGCCAGCTGCCCCAGCAGGTTCTGCCATAATATTTGCCTGGGTTACGTATGTATGTGTGGGGCGGAGCTATCAAGATAGGGGTGACACCCATTTGGGTTGGGGCGTGTTTGTTTTGGTGATTTCAAATGTCAACATTGGCTTTCAAACATCGTGCACCGCACCTTTAATTTGGGTGACACTGGACAGAAAATATAAATAATGTCCTTCCTACAACAGTTTGTACTCGAGCAGATTTGTGTAACCAAGAGCTCCTGAGGAACAGGACAGCTTCATTTCTGAGTACATTACAGACTTAACACTAATTCCTTCCTGCCAAATCTTCGAATGTTCACTGATGATGACCAGAGCACAAAGCTGACTGAAGCAAGGATAGATAAAAAAACTGTGTACTGTGTTTCAAGAATGATTGTGAATATAAAGTGATGTTTAGCTTGAGTGTGAGACTGTGTAAAGCACACTGACCAAATCAGTTCCATCATTATTTACTTTTTATACAAAATCCCTCATGAAAATGATCCTTTAAAAAAATAACGATTATAATTCATTAGTTTGATGTTCTGTAGATATGAGCTGCTAAAACTGAGCGTTTGGACAGAAACCACAAGACAGAACAAACTACAAAAGGTGAAAAGTCAACTCAAACAGCAGAGACAATGTTTCAGTGATGCGTAAAATTCATTTAATGATCAGAGACATTGATTATAAAGTCCATAGGAAACATTTTTTACATAAAACATTCCAGTGACGTATTTATTGTACAATTAACCCACAATCTTCATATCCATAGAGTAAATGTGCGATCACACGTGGCTTTGTATTAGACCACAAAAGACATTTCTTTCACTCAGCACTGAACTAATGGGGTTTTAACTCGGTACCTTGAGGGAAACCCCGAACCTCTAAATTCTTTCAGATTCGTAATGCACAGGATAACCCCCATCACATGCTACTGTAACGTATTTAGGGCCCTGAGTACCAAAATATGTACACGGTGGTCTCATGTCTCTCGTGGTGCACGTGACCACAGTGAACCTTGCAATGCTTTCATAAAGATTCCCGCCTAAAGGCCTGCCGCCTCTCTGACATATAGCTTGGACCTGAGTATCAGTAGCCTTTATGAAGCTGTTCTTGGGTCTGCAGGTGCCAGGAATATTGATGTTCTCATCTTTAATCTTCTGGGTACATGAAGGCCTGTCCATGTTCAGGTAAACATGCTTCTTTCTGAATGCCGCCCAGGTCTGGGCTTCAGCAGGCAGTGCGGCGCTCAGCACCAACAGCAGAACCAGGGCGAACACACGGATCTCCATGACCATATCTGTGGAGACAGAAACAAACAGATGGCACAAGAAAAGATGATTAGCATTTTTTAGCTTTCAGGATTTTCAGGCCCTTTTGTCATTTCCTGTTCAGAGAATTGTTACAAAGTGCAGTTTCATGTTAAACGTCACCAAATCAACAATTACTTTACTACACTATTTTATGTGAAGCCAAACAAGTCCATGTGTATTAATATAAACCTGTAAGTTGCAGCTTCACTACTGTCAAGAGCTGTTTAGAAGAAAAACGGAAGATGATCGTAGAAATCCTTTAAATGCTCAAATGAGAAACAGGAAGTTTGTTATTTATTCTCAGGCAGAAGTTTGGCAAAAGTGCTGGCTAAATAGCATAAGAGGTGAGTTGGATAAGATACAGACCTTTATCACACCTGCAGTTCCGTGCTTAGCATGTATCGAGAGTTTATAGAGTAAAAATCCATTTACCTTAAAGAGCAGGAATCTGATCACTAAGTCGTCTGGACATTTTCTTATTCAAAAATCGGTGTCTGAAATCTCACAATATATTTTTGCTCCACTTCTTTCCTCCACAATAGATCAGCTTTATATAGCTTTGAAACCCCAGTTTGGCAATATTTGGTTGTTTTTTTTAATCGAATTCTGTCCCGTATTTGGAGACACAGGTGGATTGTAATCAAGGTCAAACCACAAAAAAATAAATAGAGAGTCAAACTCCACTGCTGTTGATCAATAAATAAAGCAGCTTTACAGAAGAAAAGAAAGAGAATAAATTTTACTCTTTTTTTTTCAAATTAAATTACTATTTATCTCTAACATTTATGTCTAATGAACAAGCCTGAGATGTTAGTGAGGAAAAACTTCCTGAGATGATATGAGGAAGAAGCCCTGAGCGGAACCAGACGCAGAAGTGAACCTCATCTTAAAGGTGGATGTTTGAAAAATGCTTCAGAAAATTGAGTCGGTCGACTAACAAACCAAACGTGTGGCCAATGAGCAGAAAGGGGCGTGTCTTATCAAGCAGAGCGGCGGAGAGAGTGTTCAGTGCGCATGTCTGACATTAGCCAAAAGCGGTTGAAACATTGACATGGCAGATACCTGCTGTTACCTCTGCCTCGGGTTCTAGGTGTTGAACGTCGTCTTCCATGTGAAATGGAACTAAACCTTTAATGCTACAACACACAGTACTACAACAACACATTTGTATTACCATAGTATTACTCATTGTGTTCATTTATTGATAAAAATATCCCCTCGGTCAGCTGCCCCAGCAGGTTCTGCCATAATATTTGCCTGGGTTACGTATGTATGTGTGGGGCGGAACTATCAAAACAGGGGTGACACCCATTTGGGTTAGGGGCGTGTTTGTTTTGGTGATTTCAAATGTCAACTGGCTTTCAAACATCGTGCACCGCACCTTTAATTTGGGTGACACTGGACAGGAAATGAAATATAAATAATGTCCTTTCTACAACAGTTTGTACTCGAGCAGATTTGTGTAACCAAGAGCTCCTGAGGAACAGGACAGCTTCATTTCTGAGTACATTACAGACTTAACACTAATACCTTCCTGCCAACGTCTTGAAATGTTCACTGATGAAGACCCGAGCACAAAGCTGACTGAAGCAAGGATAGATCAAAACAACTGTGTATATTTCCCCACCAGAACACCAGGGGGTTTGTGTATGACTGCATATGTGGAAAATAATATTTAAATCTGGTGTTTTATTTAAGCATTAGACTAGATGGAGATGGATGTGTGGATACGAGGTGCTGTGAATTAGATGTGTTTTACAGCCAGGGCTATTAACCACACTGCACATTCTGATCAATCTGAGGCCAACATATATGATATGAACTAAAATCATTTTAGTCCCAAATAATTGTGTAATTTCATTCTCACATGAGGTTGAACAATCAGATCAATCGGTGCATTTCAGGATAATTCATTATCAGGAAAGCTGCAAATTCTGCGAAACTTTTAAGGACATCTGTATAATCTCCGCCTACAACATCTGTGTCTTTCTAGCTGTTTGTCTTGAAACTATTCCAATATGTTAGGGTAAGTATCTTGTTTTGTGTTTTCGGGATCTCTGTAATCATGCCTTGTTCTGTCCCCCAGAATGGCTCTGAATTATTTACAGTCCACTTTTATTGATTTTATTTATTTATTTACCAAGTTTCCAGTAAGCTTGATCTTATCAATGCTGATGTGTATGACAAAGATAAACAAGGTGACAGGTGGACTTTTTAAGCCAAATCGAGGATAACACTACAACAAAGTCAGCATGCAATACTGCAGAACAAATGACAATAAACAGGACAGTGAGGAATAACAGGAAGCACTGCTGGTGTACCTTTGGTGATTATACTAGCATACAAACAACAAACAAACACTTTGTTCAGCCCCCATTCATTTTTGTGTGTGTTTATATATTTTTACAATAATTGATGTACGAGTTCATTTATTCTTCATATTTCTTATTAATTAATAAAGAAATAATAATAATAATAATTGCCAATATTATATTATATAATTCACATATAAATGTAGAAAAAAACAGTCAATAAACAAGCAAATTAATCCATATTTATTATTTTAATTTCTACATTTTTACCATTATTTTCTATTTATCTTTAGGCCACCTTTGTTTATTTGAGAATGTATTTTCTGTCCTGTTAATTTATTTTTTATTACACATTTATGACTCTATTAACAATTAATGATTCTATCTATCTGTCCATTTATTTATTTACATTTACAGCAGACACTCTTATCCAGAGTGACTTACAATTTTTTTTATTTCAGTTTAAACACCTGAGCAATTGAGGGTTAAGGGCCTTGCTCAGGGGCCCTGCAGTGGCAACTTGGGGGACCTGGGATTCGAACCAATGACCTTCAGATAAATAGTCGAACGCCTTAACCACGGAGCTATCACATCCCCTTATTTATTCTGCCTCGAGGACCAGGTGGAACTTCACCGTAAACTTAATGTTACTGTTCTCCTGTTTCTAAAAAAAAACGTCCTTAACACATTCACACTAAAAGTGACGCCTTGCTAAAACACATGAGCCGGTTTCTCTGCTGTCTAACGTCCCTTTCACGGTTTGTTTACATCATTAGCTTGTAGCTAACAAGCTAACCAGGCGCTTGGTAGCTACTTCCGTCGCATCGTGACGCGCGGCACACGTTGATGACGTGTCAAATTGCGTTTTCAAACGTTTGTACCGACTGCTATCTTGTTACTGAGTTGCTGGTTTATCTGTAGGATCGTTAGAATGTCGTGAAACACAGAATATGCAAAAGTAAAACTGCCATTTGATCGAGGTTGTAGCTGTGGCCTCGACGTCATCGAGCCGCGACGAGACTTTGGACCAATCAGAAGTCAGAACTGGGACGGACGGGTTTTATTGTGGGGGGAAAAGGGGGGTCTTGCGTGTGCATGTCGGGCGTGGGGTCTGTTATGGTGAACTGGTGCGTAATAAGTCGGGTTTGTTTACTGTTTATCGAAAGGACTAAAGTAAATACTACTGAGGACCGAAGCGATCTCGTGTAAACAGTCGGATTGACGGGATTTCGTGATGAACTCGAAGCGAAACAATGCGGGTGAAAATGGAGGTGGAGGAGGAGGAGGAGGAGGAGGAGGGCGCATGAACCCGGTGAACGAGACCCAGGCGGTCGGTACACACCGGAAACCGGGCAGCGCGAGCGCCCCGGGTAAAGCCGGTGCACGAGCGGACAGGGTGGATCACGCGCACGACCCCAGGAACACCGTGACTGTGTCCTCACTCCGGTCCCGTCTCGGTCCCACCATCAGGTACCGGCTCCGGTTTCAGTTGTCTGACTCTCTAAAGTTTAAAGTCGCTAATGCGTGAGCAGAAAGTCAGTGACGTCATAAACACGTCCTCGTTCACGTCCTGACGCGTCACGTGATGAAAGGATTGTTGGTTTGTTGTACAGATGAGATTTCGTTTTTTTTTCTATAAGAAGCCAACCTACAACAGCATGGAGCGATGTGGCTCTGTTATTCTTTTTCCACAACAGTGTGTTTTGTTCCCCTTATACCTCGTATACTATAATACAATCCACTCAGAGACCAGTGATGGGACCAGTGGTGATGAGCGATGAACCAGGAGAATGAAATGTTCATTAAAACAGTACTGTGTTGCAGTAGTAACAGTACTATATATGTTGTTGTCCCCGTCAGGTCCGCTCTGTCCTCCGCCGTGGAGACGCTGCTGGGAGAGATCGCGGCGGTGATGTCGGAAACCGAGGACGAGCTGCTGTCCAAAGAGCGTGAGAACGAGAGGCTGAAGGCTCGACTAGACGCATCCGAGCGCGAGCTGAAGACGCTGCAGGAATGCCTGTGCAGCGCTCAGAAGCTGATCGATCAGCTGCAGGGTCCGTTCAGCAGCCATCCTCCTCTTCCTCCTTCCATGACCGGGCAGCATGGCTACACCAACCAGGCACAGCCCACGAACGCGGCTCGCCTGACACACCGTGGGGCTGGAGACGACACCGACCCACGCTGTTTCGCCAACAGTGAGGCAGAGCTGAGCGGTGCGCTCGGAGACGCCATTCACGGCTTCGAAGCCAGGGACGAGTTCAAAAGCTGCCACCTGTCCATCCAGGCGGACGGCACTGTCACCAACAGCTACTACGACCCCATGGCCGTGCACAATGCCGGCATGTGCCACGACGTCAACAGGGCAGGTGAGAGAGCTCGTTTCTTCAGCTGGTAGCAGTTTTTTTTTTTCCTTTACTAAAATGAAATAAAAATCTGCTACATTTTATGAGAATGGTAAGCTACAGGTTTTCTCTGTTCGCAGGTGAGATGAGTGATCGACGGCTGTCTCACCCTCCCTCACACTCTCCTTATGGGGTGAAAGAGGAACAGGCTCCTACGTCAGGGCCAGTGCGCGTGAGAGGTGACGCCGAACACGGTGGCCAGAGCGAGTGCGACCAGGGTTATGCCCATGTAGTAGAGGAGCAGGGAGTTCCACGTTCACGGAGACAAGCCACTAAGCACGCTCCCGCTTCTGGCTCGCATAACGGCCCTTCTTCATCTTCCACCGGAACACCTCCACAGGGGCCGTCTGGTCTCCGTGCCTCCTCCAGAGCCGTGTCCGCAGCTTCCTCTAGACAGAGTCCCGGTACGAGCGACTCTTCCCCTGACGGCCGCCGGCGTCGACGCCCAGCCTCTGAGCTGATGGGTGAGGTGGCCGGTGAGCGGCCGCACCTGTGCCTGGAGTGTGGCAAGACATTCCGTCTGCTCTCAAGCTTGAAGAAGCACCTGCGCATCCACACCGGAGAGAAGCCGTACCCGTGCAGCGTGTGCGGACGACGTTTCCGCGAATCTGGCGCGCTCAAGACGCATCTGCGTATCCACACGGGCGAGAAGCCGTATGCGTGCAGCGAGTGCGGCGCTCGTTTCCGCCACCTGGACGGCCTCCGCAAGCACGGCCGCACGCACACTGGTGAGAAGCCGTACGCCTGCGGAGTGTGCGGGAAACGCCTCAGCCGCCTGCAGCACCTCAAGCATCATCAGCGCATCCACACTGGCGAGCGACCATGCCGATGCCCTCTGTGCCAGCGCTCGTTCCAGGACGCCGCTAGCCTCAGGAAGCATCTGATCAGCGTGCACCAGGGAGAAGCGGGTGCCGAGGAAGCCCACGAGAGGCTGTCAGCCACCGAGCTCGGAGAACACGAACTCCAGGGCTCAGTGGAGGACGAGGAGATGAGGTTTGAGATGTGGGAGGAGGAGCGAGAGGAAGGTGACACCGCCGTGGACTGCGTGTAGAAGTGCTCAGAAAAAGAAAATCACCCAAGATTCCGATGATGGCAAAATGCTGATTTATTATTATTATTATTTTTATTATTATTTTCCTGTCATGAACTCAACATGGAGCTGTGAAAAATTAACGTCCATCATGTTGGAGACGGAGAACTCCGTCCTAACCCTAATTAAAACAATCCCGGCTTTCCAGAGCGTGTATGTAGAGCTACATTTGTATTGTATCCTGCTGACTGAAAGCTTGACCACATTCTAAAAGAAGTTTGGGGATCCATTTGCTTGTCGTGACGCGGACGTCACGTCGTCATCACGTGTTTCTGGTGTCAGGAATCCCACAAGCTTCGTGCTTCTCTGGAGGATCTGTCATGTTCCTGGGTCTCTGTCGTAGTTAGGTCTAATGTAATTATAGGTACTGTGGAGAACAGAACTGACCATGTCAGACACACACACACACGAAGCTTTCGGCTGTGTGTCCATCACTTTCGCAATAAACGTTTCATTTTACTTTTCACAATATTATATTTAAAAATTGTAATCTTTTCCAGTACCTTTTCAAAAACACTGTAAAATGTGACACATTTCTTAATTTCACTTGATTTCCATGTATATTTTTCTGCCCATGAAATGAGTTGTTTAGACCAATCGACATAAAGGAGGTGGAGTCAGTTACGCAGAAAGGGACGGAGCATGTCAGCACAGGTCTGAACATGGTGTGGAAAATTTACATACTGCCGCTTTAAAAGAAGAAAATTTATGATAACTTGATCGTTCTTGTTGGAGCAGCAATCGTTAGATGTTTGTCAATCATCAGTAGCCAATAATAATTTAGCAGATTCTCAGTCAGTTCAGCGCAAAAAAAATGATTCATTTAGTGTAAACAAACCAATACATGCCGAGGATCGGGCGACTGTCAGACCGCCGACACATCTCTTGGCTGTCTGGCTGCGTTTCAGGCCCTGAAGTCTGTTTATTCTGACAGAGAGAAGAAACACACGCCCTCTTCTGGTCAGACTGAAAACTGCAGGTTGGGGATTTATAAAGCGTAAAGATATTTTCCGTGTTTTAACTCTTTACCTCCTGACTTCTTGATCTTTTTGTTGTTTCTCTGTACAGTTTATAAAATGAACAGAAAGATCCGAAATCTTAGTAAAATGAGGAACTGTTTGTTTTTTTCCCCCTCATTTTTGTGCGTTACTTCGATCTTATTAATAGTTTTGCTGAATACCGTTGAATACACACGATGACGAGAATAGGGATGTTGAAGCGTTTAAAAACGTGCTGCCCCCTAATGGTTAAAATAATAAACTGCATGATTTTTGCTTTTTTTTTCCCACTCGTTTGTTTTTCATTTTATTCGTATCTCTTTTTTTAGTTAGTATTCCATCCACTCTTGTTGATATTTTTTGTTGTGTATTGCTAATATAAAAGAATAAAAGAAAAAGTATGAGAAAAAAACGCTTAGAAACGCCCCCTTATGGTCAAATCAATGAAACTACATGTTGAAAGTTTATAAAACAGATTTAGTTCATTTTGTTCGTGTTTTTTTCCTTTGTTTACTGTAATCCCTGCTCTCTTACTGAACTTTTAGAAAATGTCCGCCCTCTTATGGTCAAACCGAGGAACTGCATGTTGGATGATTTTTTTTTTTTGATTGTTGTTGTTTGCTGTTTTTTTATCCCTAGACATTTGTGAATATCTCATTTAAAACCCTTTTCAGATTTCTTCTCTTTCTTTGTGTTTTCACGCCTTTCACACTTGCATGTTTTATCCTTTGTGCATATTATAACGTGTTATCATAAGTTTGAAAACCTTTAGTTTGTATTTACAGCCTTTCTTTTTAATCTAGTGTAAAAAAACAAGCTAGTTCTGTAGTAGCTAAACTAATACCAACACGAGTCGTGTTTTATTAACACCCGGACGTGTAAATAACCTTTAGATATATCTCGTTTTAGTGTTCGATAAATGTGAGTAAATAAAAGTTGCTAAATGTTACAGAAACCGGACGGATTAGTTTTACTGTTACTGTGTTATAAGGTTTTATTTCCTCAATAAATCCAAGCATGCGTTTTTGTAAACCTGAAGTTGTTTCTCCGTCATAAAAATGTCTTCAATGTCTTTTGTCTTCTTTTTTTCACACATGGCCACATGGTGCACCGTTGTATATTTGTATATAAGTGTGTGTGTGTGTTTGCACAATGACAATTACTGTGGTGTGTGTGTGTGTTTGCAAAATATGACAATTGCTGTGATAAAATCTTTCTTTTTTTGTCATACTTGACCACAGCCAACACACACACACACAGAGTTGTGGAAGACTTTCTCTGAGTGAGTAATTGTTTCACACACACGCGTACACTTTTATTCATTGTGTGTGTGTTTCTGACACTGAGACGGTCTTTGACTCACAGGACGTATTTTAAACCAGAATGAGGGTGAAGGTTATCTTGTGGTTAAACACACACACACACACACACACACAGTCTTGGCCCACTCAACCCTGGGGTGAGTAAGAGATGCATTTTTGTCAGGGTTGTATTTCATTTTATTTATTTTTTTCCAATCTGAGACTGGAAGCTGGTTTCTTCACATTTCTTCTATACCAGTGGTGTGTGTGTGTTTATGGTAATCGTTGTTAGCCACTGTGACGGTGGAGATCCGATGACGTTGTCGTGGTGACATTCCTTCCCTTGAGACTATACACAGCAGTAACAGAATATATTAAAGATTATTATTATTATGATTCAGTGCGAGTGTGTATCAGCGAGAGTGTGTATCAGTGAGAGTGTGTATCAGTGAGAACAGTTCAGGTGAGCTTGTAATAGAGATGTTAGAAATGTGTAGTATATGTTTTATTATCTATCTGTCTGTCCATGTAAATAATATGTAAATCTGTCTGTCCGTCTTATTTTTTTATGTGAGTGTGTGTGTGTGTGTGTGTGTGTGTGTGTGTGTGTGTGTGTGTGTTTAAGACTGTCCAGACTCATGTGGTCATTTCCGTAGCGACTAAATGCAAACATTCTCACTTTTCTCAAAGGAAGTGACTCAACTCATTCTTCTTCTCCCTCTTACACACACACACACACACGTGCACAGACATGCTTTGTTTCACTTCATCCATATCAACCTTGCTTACTGTTCTCTCTCACACACTAGGATTTCACAGTTTCATAAACATAAAGATATTCCTCTCTGTAATGTGTGTGTGTGTGTGTGTGTGTTATCATAGCCAACAATAATGCAGCATTCCATTTCAGTCACAGATCCGAACACATTCCAGAGCTTTTGCTTGAGAAACACACACACACACACACACACAGTGATCATGTCTATTTTCCAGACGCTGACTCAGTGTGTGTGTATTTTAGAGAGAGAGACTGTGGTATTAAATCCACCAGCTCTGCTCATTCAGGCCGCTCGTGAGGTCAGGTGTGACGCAGGAGAACTTCTTCACGCACTTTATCAAACACACGCCTTCAGGTTTGCAGGAATTACATTTTTTCCCCAGACACAAATCTGTCATAATTGATTCTAATATAACTTTTCTCCAATAAATATCTCGCACGCAGCTCCATGTGTCGCGTGGAACATGTAATCACATGAAAATAAACAAGGTGTAAAAATATGTGAAATGAAATATGAGAAGCGTGACGAGAGAAAATGAAACGTGTAAAAGTCACACAAGAAATACCAAATGTGCAATCACGTGTGAGAACAAGTTATACCGTACAATAAAATGTCAAATCATAGACAATATATGTTTAAAAAAATGTCATGTGAAAATAACAGCGTTTAAAATAAACGTGGAAAAGTCACTGTTCAGTAAAGGATTTATCTAACGTCTCTCTCTCTCTCTCTCTCTCTCTCTCTCTCTCTCTCTCTCTCTCTCTGTGTATTTGTGTGTGTGTGTGTGTGTGTGTTTGTGTCTGTGTTTGTGTGTGTATGTGTGTGTCTGTGTGTGTGTGTTTGTGTGTGTGTATGTGTGTGTCTGTGTGTGTGTTTGTGTGTGTGTGTGTCTGTGTTTGTGTGTGTGTGTGTGTGTGTGTGTGTGTATGTGTTTGTGTCTGTGTGTGTGTTTGTGTGTGTGTGTCTGTGTTTGTGTGTGTGTGTGTGTGTGTGTGTGTGTGTGTGTGTGTGTGTGTGTGTGTGTGTGTGTGTGAGCAGCAGGATAGAAGGTGATCCAGGAGGAAAGAAACAACACACCACTGCTGCTCCTACTGGCGATGTGAAGCACGGTAATCGAACCGACTCTTGTTTCAATGAATCACTGATTTGAATTGATTTGATTTGATTCTACTGGATCATTTTCCAAAGATTCGGTGGTTAACTGAACTCACAAGTGAAATGTCATGGCAGTGAAACGAGGATAAATAAGTATTTAAGTGTTAAAGTTAAAAAAAATGTAAATAAGAATAAGAGTTAAATTAATAAATAAAACAAGTATATATATATATATGAGGAAATAGATAAATGTCAGAGTGTTCGTCATTATTTACATTATTATTTCATCACTGAAAGCGAGTTATTTTCGCAGTTTCTACATAGAATTTAATTTAAAACTGAACCCACAATTCTTACATTAGTGTAGACTTTTATAAAGGTGTCTAACTTGTGGTTCTGTGTGTTGTTGTTGTTTTACACTGATGTTATTATGGAACTTATCGCACTTTATTTTCTACTCTAATGATTTGCCTCCTGAACGAATCAGAGAGTAAAAGATTTGATTCCGTCTACTGTGCTGAACTAGACGAGTCGACTCAGTAAAAACTAATGAATCATTACGCACATCACTATGCTGTTGCCTCGAGCCAGAACCGCCTGCACCGGATTGGTCTCGCTCCTCCTCTCCTCCTCTTCCTCTCCTCCTCTTCCTCTCCTCCTCCTGCTGCTTCTAAGTTTCTTCAAAACTTTTTAGATGCACACACACTCATACACACACACACACACACACACACGCGCGCACACAGCTGGAAGACGTGGTGCAGCTCGGTTTAACTCGACCACGAGCTTTTGGACTTTAGGATGTCTCGTGCGCTCCTATTTATTTAACCGAATTAATGTTGTTATAGGAGCAGAGACACAATGTGTTTTTAATTTCTTTTTCTTATTATATTTTCCGTTTTAGTTTTTTTTTTCTTTTCCTTTCCCGTCCCCAGTCCAAACGAGCCGAGCGCGCGCGCGAGATGCCAGCATGCGCCCGGTGACGCTTCCGCTGCTGCTGTTCGTCTGTCTCGCGCTCCGGAGACCGGCGGCGTGCGTGGAGCGTGTGTCCACGCGCGAGCGCTTTAAGGTGGTCATCGCGCCGCTCATCTGCAAGCGCACGTGCGAGCGCAACGGTCAGTGCCGCGACACGTGTGAACAGGGAGACAACACGACTCTGATCGGGGAGAACGGACAGGCCGCCGACACGCTCACCGGACACGGCTTCAGAGTCGGTAGGTTCCCCAAACCCTTCTCAAGTCTTTACTATTAACACTGACGCTTCATTCATGTGTTACAGGCTGCGTCAGAAACTAGGAATTTTTGCGTACTTGTGACGTCACACATATTCTAATCGGAGCTAATTGGTTGTATTGTTAGTTGAAGTGTATCCTGTGTGCTGCTGTGCACAATGTGTCATGTTCACCCTGCAGATCCAGAACCTCCAAACCCTGCTGCTGTTCACTTGGAGTGAACCTCCATACCGTCAGAACTCGGTGCTCAGAATCCTTCCTGCTCGCTCTGTGCAGAATAACGATTAACGTGATCTGTTCACGCTGCCAGGTTCCTTTCCGTCTGTAGTCCAGTGATGCAGCAGGACGGGTTGGAACGGTTACTGATGTGCACGACTTTCATAGCACCCGGAGTGAGGAAGTCAGTGTGGAGCAAGCAGCAGGTTCGAGGCAGTTTGAGGAAACTGTGAGAACATTTCCACTGCTTTTTTACCCACCAATAAGAGGATGCCAAAGTCATGACACAGCTACATTAACAGCATTTAGCAGATGCCCTTATCCTGAGCGACTTACATTTTTATACAAGTGAGCAATTGAGGGTAAAGGGCCTTGCTCAGGGGCCCAGCAGTGGCAGCTTGGTGGATGTAGGAATCGAACTCGCAACCTTCCGATCGGTAGCCCAACACTTTAACCTCTAGGCTACCACATCCCAAATACAGTAGTGACGACGGCGTAAGTGAAACATAAACATTAGAAACGGAAAATAATCCTGATTACCTCATCGTCACTTGGAACATTCTTTGTGTTCATGTGATTTTTTTGATGATTGATAATGTAACCAGATCGTATGAATCAAATGGCTTTAATTGTACATCTACCGCCAGAGAATCTTCATCAACATCAGCGCACCGGTTTCTGTCACAGAAACTAAACCGTCACTCGCTCTCCATGTAAAGCAGAGATGCGATGCGGCAGCGCTTTAGTCCTCTAACCTACAATTTCATGCATTTTTTAGCTGCTAACAGTGAAACCCGACGACACGTATTTTTCTCCTGTGTTAAACGACAGTAACGTTGCGAGCAAAACCAAAAAGGATGTCCTCAGAACGACACATCCGCTATGTGCTTTTACACAGCAACAAATTATCCCCAGAATCGCCAAAACACATCAGAAATATTTGTGTGTAAAAATATCTAATGCTGTTACACACTCTCAGTGAATGAGCTTTTTTTTCGGACAGTTTAGTCTTTGTGTGATAAAAAAAAATCAAATTAAAGCTTTCCAAAAAAACAACAACACACAAACCCACACCAAGTCGTGATCGCAACTTCCTCGGTTGTAAATCCTGAGTTTTTACGAGGAGCACATAAACACAGAAGGTGTTTCACGTCTGAGTGAATGAGGTCCAAGTGAGATGTTTGAGACAGTAATAAAAACCGACTTCAAATTGGACGGATAAATGAGGATTAGCCGAAGAGCCGAGCGCGATCGTACGCGGGCTTCCTGTAGAAGCCCATCTGGTCTGGTTTTCATGTATTGTAGGGAAAAAAATGCTGTTTTTTTTTGTTTTTTTTCGATTGTTGTTTTTATTTTCCTTCTTGGCCGCTGTAGGATTTTGTGATTTGTTCCTTTGGGTTTCGTCTCTATCAAGTGCTCGAGTTGTGCCGGGTTTAATTGTTTCCTGGGTTTCGAGTGCGTACAGATGGACACAATTTCGTTCCCAGGCCTAAACCCTGGCGGTGTGTGAGCTTTGATGTGAGACGCTAAACGGTCGCTGGGTTTTCGTTTCAGTGCAGGACATCATAATAAAAAAATGACGCAGGATAATGATGAATGAATTCTGTCGTTTCTCTTTCGTGCTCTTTTAGTCTTTAATGCTTTCTCCATATCGTGGCTCTGTATCTCGTTGTGCTCGTGGTGAGGTGTGGTGCCATAGAGTCTACCCAGCAAGGTCTATAGTCTTTAACACACACACACACACACACACACACACACACACACACACACACACACACACACACACACACACACACACAGCCGACGCACTCGTTTATTCCCTTAAACATTTATCTTCATCTCTAGAAGTTTCCACTCTGGAGTTATAGAGTAATGTGTGTGTGTGTGTGTGTGTGTGTGTGTGTGTGTGTGTGTGTGTGTGTGTGTGTGTGTGCTTTATCCTCCTCTGTTTATATCTCATTTATAGCTCATGTCCAAGCTAATACATATCCAAGGGTAATTTGTTATTTAAAGCAAAGAATGTCTGGGACAAATGAGACAAAACAATTGTGTGTGTGTGTGTGTGTGTGTGTGTGTGTGTGTGTGTGAGGGGAAATCTCTCACACAGGGTTATTTTGGAATACTAGCTCTCTCTCTCTCACACACACACACACAGACACGCACACACAGACGCACACACATACACACACACACACACACACACACACACACACACACACACACCAGGATATTTGAATGTGACCAGAGCCCAAAATAAACCAATGTGGCAAAAATAAAAGAAGAAGCTGATTAATGGTCTAGTGAAAGCTACATTTATGGACATCCAAAGCCAACACACACACACACACACACACACACACACACACACACACACACACACACACACACACACACACACACACACACACACACACACAGGAAGAAAATCATCCTGCTAATTAAACCAGTAAAAAATGTGTAGCTAGGATGTTAGTTTTGAAACATTCTGTCAGGAGCAAAGACTCCGAAACTAACAAGAGCTAGCACGTTACAGCGAATGTTCTGTTTGCTAGCTCTACACCTTTGGCAATCTACCAAACACCAGAAAGACTTAAAACAGCTTAGGAAATGTTGCTAGTACGTTATCACATTGAGTGGAATAGCTAGTCAACTAGAGGTTAACTTCTCGTTCATGGGGGTTTTGATGCTGCTAAGGTCTGAAAAAAACCATCATCATTCGATATCTGGAGAAGGTCCACATTCCCCACAAGAGGACTGTTTTATTTTTTGGGCGCTACAGCTTCCATAATTTACAGCTTTCTTGGCTGGGTTTGGAATATCAAGGCTGAGAATGTAATATCTGCGATGGGTCTGGAATAGTACGGATGGGTCTGGAATATCAAGGATGGGTCTGGAATATCAAGGATGGGTCTGAAATATCAAGGATGGGTCTGAAATAGCGAGGATGGGTCTGGAATGTTAGGGACGGGTCTGGAATAGCGAGGATGGCGAGGAAGGGTCTGGAATGTTAGGAACGGGTCTGGAATAGCGAGGATGGATCTGGAATAGCGAGGATGGGTCTGAAATATTAGGGATGGGTCTGGAATAGCGTGGATGGGTCTGGAATAGTGAGGATGGGTCTGGAATATTAGGGATGGGTCTGGAATAGCACGGGTGTGTCTGGAATAGTGAGGATGGGTCTGGAATATTAGGGATGGGTTTGGAATAGCGAGGATGGGTCTGGAATATTAGGGATGGGTCTGGAATAGCGAGGATGGGTCTGGAATATTAGGGATGGGTCTGGAATAGCGAGGATGGGTCTGGAATAGCGATGATGGGAGTGGAATAGTGAGAAAGTTTCTGGAATATTAAGGATGGGTCTGTAATAGCGAGGATAGGTCTGAAATATCAGAGATGGGTCTGGAATATCAAGGATGGAAGTGGAATAGTGAGGAGGGGTCTGGATTATTAGGGATGAGTTTGGAATAACGAGGATAGGTCTGGAATATCAAGTCTGGTTCTAAAATAGCGAGGATGGGATGGTTCTGGAATATCAGGGAGGGGTTTGGAATAGCAAGGATGGGTCTGGAATAGTGAGGATTAGTGTGCTGTACCCGCTCAGCTGCCATTACTAGACGTTGACTCACAGTAACTAAACAGGAGAAAAGCTCTCTTAAATCCTTGCTGTCATTTCACACATGCTGAATACATTCGCTCTCAGAGCACAGAGCTGATACGCCTCTCTCACTTTAGCAGCCTATAGTCATAAGTGTGTGTTTGTGTGTGTGTTTGTGTGTGTGTGAGAGAGAGAAAGAGAGAGAACATATGGATGGTGAATTTTAGACGTCATCGAACCACACACAGGGACTGAGGTTTTTAGTGATTCAGCCTCGGGCACAGGATGATGAGTCGCTTGAGGTTTCTGCAGAAGTGGGTGATGTTTGGGTTGGTCAGCTGTAGCTCACACACAGGGACTGGAACAAGCCAAGTGAATGTTTGGTGAGGCCTTGCCGAGGTCTTGCCGAGGTCTTGGTGAGGCCTTGGCAAGGACACACACACGCACACACACACACACACACACACACACACACTCCTTCTATTGTGATTTTCCTACCTCGGAGTGTGCAGGTACAGCCATGACACACTCATGATCTTTCACATTTCCTGAGCTGCGGTTTAACCCATAGCCAAGCCCACGTCAGTAATGTGTATCTGTCAACACTGGGTGTCTTCTCCTGCTGCTGGAATTCCTGAAGAGCTCGGTGGCGACATGCATGGGGAAACAAACCCTCCGTGTCATGAAAACAATCAATGAACAGTTCAAGTTTTTTTATTGTTTCCATTATACAAGAAGGAGCTTCTGCTACAGAAAATAAATCAACAGCTCAATCAGAATATCAGCTGGGATCAAATTTTGAGGAGCCGTTTAACCGAGAAGCAAGAAGCAGCCATTTTAGCAGCCAGTGACCATATGATTTTTCCACACGTTTGTCTAAACGGAGGCTAAAATGGGAGATTAAAATTGCCACATTGTACCCTGTAAAAACAGTCAGGTGTCAGAGAATTGTCCACTTCACATGTTGTCTCCTCCTTTCCCCGAGTGAGGGATCAGTAACCAGAGCGGACAAAACAGTCCACAATACAGCTTCTCCTTCTGCTCTTTCGCTTTCACTCGCCTCACTTTCACACACATACGCCACATATTTTCATCCTTTTTTTGCCTCTCATTTTTCCAGCTTTCATCCTCCTTCCACCTTTAACTCCTTCATTCCCCTCTCTCTCTCTCTCTCTCTACCTCCTGCATGTTACCAGTTTCATACACTTCTCTTTCATCTTATCTTTTTTCTCTCTCCCCTAGTAATACCCATGGAAAAAGCCGTAGGTCATGGCTCAGTGTGGGCTGAGTGTTGAAAAACCACAGCAAAAATACACCTCTGTGTGTGTGTGTGTGTGTGTGTGTGTGTGTGTGTGTGTGTGTGTGTGTGTGTGTGTGTGTGTGTGTGTGTGTGTGTGTGTGTGAGTGAGAGAGAGACTCTTTGAGACGAGTGTTTTGCTCCAAATGATCTGTCGTGGGTTTGCTGCGTCATCAGCTGGTAGTGATAGCCTGTGTTTAAGGTCTTTACGAGAATAAGCTTACACACACACACACACACACACACACACACACACACACACACACACACACACACACACACACACACAGAACATTGTCTTTTACAACCAGTGGTGGTTTCTATTCGTTTACGTTTACTCACTGGAGCGTATATAGCTAAGTTTTCGAGTCTGTCTCGGTCTTTCACAGTCTCTCTTTCTCTCTGCTTATTGATATCACATCTCTCTGGCTCGGATGAAGCTCCGTATTTATTCCGACCTCAAAGGGGATTTCTCCGCAGCGCTCCCGACCACAGCCCCATCAGCTGCAGCACGGAAAATTTCGGCTGCTATGATAAAAAAAAAAAAAAGGAAAATGAAAAAAAAAAAAAAAAAAGAGGTTGGAAATTTTCAACAGTCCTACACTGGCCAAAGCTGCAAAAAGCGTCAAGACCAGAACAAATATTCTGGAGGTAGAATGTGTGTTCTAGTGTAACTCAGAAAGGTCATGGCCTCGGTTCTAATGTTTTTTTACCGAAGCCAATTTTCCTTGCGGTGAAAGAGACCAGTTATTTACAGCTCTCATTAGAAAGTGCAGAGGCAGCGCTGCAACAGGCACAAATAACAGTTTCTCCTCACGGTTAGCCGACACGCTAACACATTTTTCGCTCAGCAAGGTGTTTAAGGACTACTTACTCTGTGTAACTGTAATAAAATACTAACAACAACAACATAGAGTTAATGGAGTGATTAAAAGACACTTCTCTGTGTACGAGGTGGAACGTAAGCTGACCTAAAGGATTAAAATCAGCCTCAGCCTGGATTCTGATCACTGAACTTTTTATTTATTTCATGTATTGCTCTAGTTATCTCCTTTTATTGAGCTAACTTGTTAATAAGCAGTTAAAATAGCTACAGTACAAACTGCTGGGCAGCTCTGCAATAGGCACGGATTTATCTCAGAGTTAGCCGAGATGCTAGCACGTTTTCCACACATGGCAACGTGAAGTTTAAAGACTAATGGCGTGAAATCGTAATTCAAAGCAGAGCAGAGAAAATTGTAAAACACGGTTAATATAGTTTCCGAAGTCATTAATGATCATAGGTTGTGTTTTTAAAGCCCCTTTTTTTTGTGTAACTGGATCCTGAGGTAAATTATATGTCTCAGAGAAAACAGGTGGACAAAAAAACCAAACAAAACAAAACAAAAACCTCTCATCACTGCTGCTCTAAACCTTTTTTTTAATGAACTGAAGTGAAGTAGTTTCAGACTTATGTAATATAGCTAATGGTTTAGCAGGCAGGTCATTTAGCTAGCAAGCTGTGTTCCTAATATGAAGCTTTAGAACATTAAATACAGTAATTTTTTCATTTCATTAGTTTTATTCAAGCTAATATTGAGGTTACATGAGAAAGCTTAATGTAGGCTAACTAACTGGCTAGACTTCATCAGGTTTGGTAGCTAGCTAGCTCATACAGTCATAGGAAGCTACATGCTGTGGATCTGTTTGCTAATACATTAGTGCTTTAGTTAGCCAACTTTGATACAGTTTGGTTTTTTTTGATGGGTGAAAGATATTTCTTTTTTAAGAGATTTCCTTAAGAGAGAGAGTGTTGAGCATGATGACATTTGTCCTGTTGTGACTTTAGTTAGCTATGCTAACTTGGAGCAAACAGTAAATTTCTACTAACAAAAAGTTTGTATTTGATCTGATGGTGGTTGAGTACTATAGATAATGGAGTACCAGACATACCATGCCCTTAAGGAG